>NW_025534578.1:132500-155000 GCF_020615455.1 Coregonus clupeaformis | reverse complement strand
GTCATTAAAAACAATGTTACTGGGGGGCTGGGCCAACTCAAGGTGTCATTAAAAAACAATGTTACTGGGGGGCTGGTCCAACTCAAGGTGTCATTAAAAAACAATGTTACTGGGGGGCTGGTCCAACTCAAGGTGTCATTAAAAACAATGTTACTGGGGGGGCTGGTCCAACTCAAGGTGTCATTAAAAAACAATGTTACTGGGGGAGGTAGGCTGGTCCAACTCAAGGTGTCATTAAAAAACAATGTTACTGCGGGGCTGGTCCAACTCAAGGTGTCATTAAAAAACAATGTTACTGGGGGGATGGGCTGGTCCAACTCAAGGTGTCATTAAAAACAATGTTACTGGGGGGATGGGCTGGTCCAACTCAAGGTGTCATTAAAAAAACAATGTTACTGGGGGTTGGGCTGGTCCAACTCAAGGTGTCATTAAAAAACAATGTTCTGGGGGGGTTGGGCTGGTCCAACTCAAGGTGTCATTAAAAAACAATGTTACTGGGGGGTTGGGCTGGTCCAACTCAAGGTGTCATTAAAAAACAATGTTACTGGGGGGGTGGGCTGGTCCAACTCAAGGTGTCATTAAAAAACAATGTTACTGGGGGGTTGGGCTGGTCCAACTCAAGGTGTCATTAAAAAACAATGTTACTGGGGGGGGATGAGCTGGTCCAACTCAAGGTGTCATTAAAAAACAATGTTACTGGGGGTTGGGCTGGTCCAACTCAAGGTGTCATTAAAAACAATGTTACTGGGGGTTGGGCTGGTCCAACTCAAGGTGTCATTAAAAACAATGTTACTGGGGGGATGAGCTGGTCCAACTCAAGGTGTCATTAAAAAACAATGTTACTGGGGGGGTTGGGCTGGTCCAACTCAAGGTGTCATTAAAAAACAATGTTACTGGGGGGATGAGCTGGTCCAACTCAAGGTGTCATTAAAAAACAATGTTACTGGGGGGGTTGGGCTGGTCCAACTCAAGGTGTCATTAAAAAACAATGTTACTGGGGGGTTGGGCTGGTCCAACTCAAGGTGTCATTAAAAAACAATGTTACTGGGGAGGGGGGGGATGGGCTGGTCCAACTCAAGGTGTCATTAAAAACAATGTTACTGGGGGGGTTGGGCTGGTCCAACTCAAGGTGTCATTAAAAACAATGTTACTGGGGGGTTGGGCTGGTCCAACTCAAGGTGTCATTAAAAACAATGTTGCTGGGGAGGGTTGGGCTGGTCCGAACTCAAGGTGTCATTAAAAACAATGTTACTGGGGGGTGGGCTGGTCCAACTCAAGGTGTCATTAAAAACAATGTTACTGGGGGGGATGAGCTGGTCCAACTCAAGGTGTCATTAAAAACAATGTTACTGGGGGGTTGGGCTGGTCCAACTCAAGGTGTCATTAAAAAAACAATGTTACTGGGGGATGAGCTGGTCCAACTCAAGGTGTCATTAAAAAACAATGTTACTGGGGGGTTGGGCTGGTCCAACTCAAGGTGTCATTAAAAAACAATGTTACTGGGGGTGGGCTGGTCCAACTCAAGGTGTCATTAAAAAACAATGTTACTGGGGGGATAGGCTGGTCCAACTCAAGGTGTCATTAAAAACAATGTTACTGGGGGGGCTGGGCCAACTCAAGGTGTCATTAAAAAACAATGTTACTGGGGGACTGGTCCAACTCAAGGTGTCATTAAAAACAATGTTACTGGGGGGGCTGGTCCAACTCAAGGTGTCATTAAAAAACAATGTTACTGGGGGGGCTGGTCCAACTCAAGGTGTCATTAAAAAACAATGTTACTGGGGGGGGTTGGGCTGGTCCAACTCAAGGTGTCATTAAAAAACAATGTTACTGGGGGCTGGTCCAACTCAAGGTGTCATTAAAAAAACAATGTTACTGGGGGGGCTGGTCCAACTCAAGGTGTCATTAAAAAACAATGTTACTGGGGGGGGGATGGGCTGGTCCAACTCAAGGTGTCATTAAAAAACAATGTTACTGGGGGGGTTGGGCTGGTCCAACTCAAGGTGTCATTAAAAAACAATGTTACTGGGGGGTTGGGCTGGTCCAACTCAAGGTGTCATTAAAAAAACAATGTTACTGGGGGGTTGGGCTGATCCAACTCAAGGTGTCATTAAAAACAATGTTACTGGGGGGGTGGGGCTGGTCCAACTCAAGGTGTCATTAAAAAACAATGTTACTGGGGGGATGAGCTGGTCCAACTCAAGGTGTCATTAAAAAACAATGTTACTGGGGGGTTGGGCTGGTCCAACTCAAGGTGTCATTAAAAAACAATGTTACTGGGGGGATGAGCTGGTCCAACTCAAGGTGTCATTAAAAACAATGTTACTGGGGGTTGGGCTGGTCCAACTCAAGGTGTCATTAAAAAAACAATGTTACTGGGGGTGGGCTGGTCCAACTCAAGGTGTCATTAAAAAACAATGTTACTGGGGGGGGATGGGCTGGTCCAACTCAAGGTGTCATTAAAAACAATGTTACTGGGGGGCTGGGCCAACTCAAGGTGTCATTAAAAAACAATGTTACTGGGGGGCTGGTCCAACTCAAGGTGTCATTAAAAACAATGTTACTGGGGGGGGCTGGTCCAACTCAAGGTGTCATTAAAAAACAATGTTACTGGGGGCTGGTCCAACTCAAGGTGTCATTAAAAACAATGTTACTGGGGGGTTGGGCTGGTCCAACTCAAGGTGTCATTAAAAAACAATGTTACTGGGGGCTGGTCCAACTCAAGGTGTCATTAAAAAACAATGTTACTGGGGGGGTGGGCTGGGTCCAACTCAAGGTGTCATTAAAAACAATGTTACTGGGGGGCTGGTCCAACTCAAGGTGTCATTAAAAAAACAATGTTACTGGGGGCTGGTCCAACTCAAGGTGTAAAGATAAAGATCCTTGTTTCACCATCTCTGCCTACTGTCTATCCTGCACCACACCTGGGTCACACCTCACACCAACCCATACAAGGGGGAGTTTAAGTATAATTCTTACAAGCTTGTTTAGCTGGTAGCTCCCCTGTGACCAATAAAAACCACACTACCACTCCCTGTGACCAATAAAAACCACACTACCCTCCCCTGTGACCAATAAAAACCACACTACCCTCCCCCCGTGACCAATAAAAACAAACACTACCCTACCCTGTGACCAATAAAAACCACACTACCCTCCCCCTGTGACCAATAAAAACCACACTACCCTCCCCCTGTGACCAATAAAACAAAACACTACCCTCCCCTGTGACCAACAAAAACCATCCTTCCCCTATTTTGGACCCTCTCGAGTACATTTAAATCTGTCCCTTAGATGGCACAAGACTAACACACATACAGAGCTTCCAGAAAGTATTCACACCCCTTGACTTATTCCACATTTTGTTGTGTTACAACCTGAATTTAAAATGGATTAAATAGAGATTTTTTTGTCAGTGGCCTACACAAATACCCCAGTATTATGTTTTTCGAATTCTTTACAACTAATTACAAATGAAAAGCTGAAATGTCTTGGAGTCAATCAGCATTCAACCCCCTTTGTTATGGCAAGCCTAAATAAGTTCAGGAGTACAAATGTGCTTAACAAATCACATAATAAGTTGCATGGACTCACTCTGTGTGAAATAATAGTGTTTAACATGATGTTTGAATGACTACCCTCATCTCTGTACCCCACACATACAATTATCTGTAAGGTCCCTCAGTCGAGCAGTGAATTTCAAACACAGATTCAACCACAAAGACCAGGGAGGTTTTCCAATGCCTCGCAAAGAAGGGCACCTATTGGTAAATAATAAATATATTTTTAAAGCAGAAATTGAATATCCCTTTGAGCGTGGTAAAGTTATGAATTACACTTTGGATGGTGTATCAATACACCCAGTCACTACAAAGATACAGGCGTCCTTCCTAACTCAGTTGCCGGAGAGGAAGGAAACCTCTCAGGGATTTCACCATGATGCCAATGGTGACTTAAAAACAGTTACAGAGTTTAATGGCTGTGATAAGAGAAAACTGAGGATGGATCAACAACATTGTAGTTACTCCACAATACTAACCTAAATGACAGAATGAAAAGAATGAAGCCTGTTCAGAATATAAATATTCCAAAACATGCATCCTGTTTACAATAAGGCACTAAAGTAAAACTGCAAAAAATGTGGCAAAGAAATTAACTTTTTGTCCTGAATACAAAGTGTTATGTTTGGGGCAAATCCAACACAACACATTACTGAGTACCACTCTCCATATTTTCCAGCATAGTGGTGGCTGCATCATGTTATGGGTATGCTTATAATCGTTAAGGACTGGAGAGTTTTTCAGGATAAAAAAGAAACGGAATGGAGCTAAGCACAGGCAAGATCCTAGAGGAAAACCTGGTTCAGTCTGCTTTCCAACAGACACTGGGAGACTAGAGGAAAACCTGGTTCAGTCTGCTTTCCAACAGACACTGGGAGACTAGAGGAAAACCTGGTTCAGTCTGCTTTCCACCAGACACTGGGAGACGAATTCACCTTTCAGCAGGTCAGTAACCTGAAACACAAGGCCAAATATAGTGAATCTCCCTTAGTGGCCGAGTTACAGTTTTGACTTAAATCTTTGTGGAAATCTATGGCAAGTCCTGAAAATGGTTGTCTAGCAATGATCAACAACCAACTTGACAGAGCTTGAAGAATTTAAAAATAATAATGGGCAAATATTGTACAATCCAGGTGTGCAAAGCTCCTAGAGACTTACCCAGAAAGTCTCACAGCTGTACATCGCTGCCAAAGGTGATTCTAACATGTATTGACTCAAGGGTGTGAATACTTAAGTGAATTGGATATTTCTGTATTTCATTTTCAGTAAATGTGCAAACATTTCTAAAAATATGTTTTCACTTTGTCATTATGGGGTATTGGGTATTGTGTGTAGGTGGATGAGTAAAACATCTATTGAATCCACTCAGGCTGTAACACAACAGAATGTGGAATAAGTCAAGGGGTATAAATACTTTCTGAAGGCACACACACACAGTAGAGAGAGAGAGAGAGACAGTAGAGAGAGAGACACACACAGTAGAGAGAGATAGAGACAGTAGAGAGAGAGAGAGACACACAGTAGAGAGAGACACACACAGTAGAGAGAGAGAGAGACAGTAGAGAGAGAGAGAGACAGTAGAGAGAGAGATAGAGAGACACAGTAGAGAGAGACACACAGTAGAGAGAGATAGAGAGACACACAGTAGAGAGAGAGAGACACACAGTAGAGAGAGATAGAGAGACACAGTAGAGAGAGAGAGAGACAGTAGAGAGAGAGACACAGTAGAGAGAGAGAGAGACAGTAGAGAGAGAGAGATAGAGAGACACAGTAGAGAGAGAGACACACAGTAGAGAGAGAGAGAGACAGTAGAGAGAGAGACACACAGTAGAGAGAGAGAGAGACAGTAGAGAGAGAGATAGAGAGACACAGTAGAGAGAGAGACACACAGTAGAGAGAGATAGAGACAGTAGAGAGAGAGACACACAGTAGAGAGAGACACACACAGTAGAGAGAGACACACACAGTAGAGAGAGACACACAGTAGAGAGAGAGAGAGACAGTAGAGAGAGAGACACACACAGTAGAGAGAGAGACACAGTAGAGAGAGACACACACAGTAGAGAGAGAGACACACAGTAGAGAGAGACACACACAGTAGAGAGAGACACACACAGTAGAGAGAGAGACACACAGTAGAGAGAGAGAGAGACAGTAGAGAGAGAGACACACACAGTAGAGAGAGACACACAGTAGAGAGAGACACACAGTAGAGAGAGAGAGAGAGAGACAGTAGAGAGAGAGACACACACAGTAGAGAGAGAGAGAGACAGTAGAGAGAGACACACACAGTAGAGAGAGACACACACAGTAGAGAGAGACACACACAGTAGAGAGAGAGAGAGACACACAGTAGAGAGAGAGAGAGAGAGAGACAGTAGAGAGAGAGACACACACAGTAGAGAGAGAGAGAGACAGTAGAGAGAGACACACACAGTAGAGAGAGACACACACAGTAGAGAGAGACACACACAGTAGAGAGAGAGAGACAGTAGAGAGAGACACACACAGTAGAGAGAGACACACAGTAGAGAGAGAGAGAGAGAGAGACACAGTAGAGAGAGAGAGACACACAGTAGAGAGAGAGAGAGAGAGAGAGAGAGACACAGTAGAGAGAGAGAGACACACAGTAGAGAGAGACACAGTAGAGAGAGAGACACACACAGTAGAGAGAGACACAGTAGAGAGAGAGAGAGACACAGTAGAGAGAGAGAGAGAGAGAGAGAGAGAGACAGTAGAGAGAGAGAGACACAGTAGAGAGAGAGACACACAGTAGAGAGAGAGAGACACAGTAGAGAGAGAGACACAGTAGAGAGAGAGAACAGTAGAGAGAGAGACACACACAGTAGAGAGAGAGAGAGAGAGAGAGAGACAGTAGAGAGAGACACACACAGTAGAGAGAGACACACACAGTAGAGAGAGAGACACAGTAGAGAGAGAGAGACACAGTAGAGAGAGAGAGACACAGTAGAGAGAGAGAGACAGTAGAGAGAGAGAGACACAGTAGAGAGAGAGAGAGAGAGAGACAGTAGAGAGACACACACAGTAGAGAGAGACACACACAGTAGAGAGAGACACACAGTAGAGAGAGACACACACAGTAGAGAGAGACACAGTAGAGAGAGAGAGACACACAGTAGAGAGAGAGAGAGAGAGAGAAGAGAGAGAGAGACAGTAGAGAGAGAGAGAGACACACAGTAGAGAGAGAGAGAGAGAGAGAGAGAGAGAGAGAGAGAGAGACAGTAGAGAGAGACACAGTAGAGAGAGACACACAGTAGAGAGAGACACACAGTAGAGAGAGACACAGTAGAGAGAGAGACACACAGTAGAGAGAGAGAGAGAGAGAGAGAGAGAGAGAGAGACAGTAGAGAGAGACACACACAGTAGAGAGAGAGAGAGAGAGAGAGAGAGACAGTAGAGAGAGAGAGAGAGAGAGAGACACACAGTAGAGAGAGAGAGAGAGAGAGAGAGACACAGTAGAGAGAGAGAGACACACAGTAGAGAGAGAGAGAGAGAGAGACAGTAGAGAGAGAGAGAGACAGTAGAGAGAGAGAGAGAGACGCAGAGAGAGACACACACAGTAGAGAGACACACACAGTAGAGAGAGACACAAGTAGAGAGAGAGAGACACACAGTAGAGAGAGAGAGAGAGAGAGAGAGAACACAGTAGAGAGAGAGAGACACACAGTAGAGAGAGAGAGAGAGAGACAGTAGAGAGAGAGAGAGAGACAGTAGAGAGAGAGAGAGAGAGAAGTAGAGAGAGAGACACACAGTAGAGAGAGACACAGTAGAGAGAGACACACAGTAGAGAGAGAGACACACACAGTAGAGAGAGAGAGAGACACACAGTAGAGAGAGACACACACAGTAGAGAGAGACACACAGTAGAGAGAGAGAGACACACAGTAGAGAGAGAGAGACACACAGTAGAGAGAGAGAGACACACAGTAGAGAGAGAGAGAGACACACAGTAGAGAGAGAGAGAGACACAGTAGAGAGAGAGACACAGTAGAGAGAGACACACACAGCAGAGAGAGAGACACAGTAGAGAGAGACACACAGTAGAGAGAGACACACAGTAGAGAGAGAGACACACAGTAGAGAGAGAGAGAGACAGTAGAGAGAGAGAGAGAGAGACAGTAGAGAGAGAGAGACACACAGTAGAGAGAGAGAGACACACAGTAGAGAGAGAGAGAGACAGTAGAGAGAGAGAGAGAGAGACAGTAGAGAGAGAGAGACACACAGTAGAGAGAGACACACACAGTAGAGAGAGACACACAGTAGAGAGAGAGAGACAGTAGAGAGACACACACAGTAGAGAGAGAGACACACACAGTAGAGAGAGAGACACAGTAGAGAGACACACACAGTAGAGAGAGAGACACACAGTAGAGAGAGAGACACAGTAGAGAGAGACACACACAGCAGAGAGAGAGACACAGTAGAGAGAGACACACACAGTAGAGAGAGAGAGACAGTAGAGAGAGACACACACAGTAAGAGAGAGAGAGACAGTAGAGAGAGAGACACACACAGTAGAGAGAGAGAGAGACAGTAGAGAGAGAGACACACACAGTAGAGAGAGAGAGAGACAGTAGAGAGAGAGACACACACAGTAGAGAGAGACACACACAGTAGAGAGAGACACACAGTAGAGAGAGACACACACAGTAGAGAGAGACACAGTAGAGAGAGAGACACACAGTAAGAGAGAGAGAGAGAGAGAGAGACACAGTAGAGAGAGGAGAGAGACACACAGTAGAGAGAGAGAGAGAGAGAGAGAGAGAGAGAGAGAGAGAGAGAGAGACAGTAGAGAGAGACAGTAGAGAGAACACACACAGTAGAGAGAGAGAGAGAGAGAGAGAGAGAGAGAGAGAGAGAGAGAGAGAGAGAGAGAGAGAGAGACAGTAGAGAGAGACACACACAGTAGAGAGAGACACACACAGTAGAGAGAGACACACAGTAGAGAGAGACACACACAGTAGAGAGAGACAACCGTAGAGAGAGAGAGACACACAGTAGAGAGAGAGAGAGAGAGAGAGAGAGAGAGACAGAGAGAGAGAGAGAGACAGTAGAGAGAGAGAGAGACAGTAGAGAGAGAGACACACAGTAGAGAGAGAGAGAGCAGCAGAGAGAGAGACACAGTAGAGAGAACACACAGCAGAGAGAGACACACACAGTAGAGAGAGACACAGTAGAGAGAGAGAGACACACAGTAGAGAGAGAGAGAGAGAGAGAGAGAGAGAGAGACAGTAGAGAGAGAGAGAGAGAGAACAGTAGAGAGAGAGAGAGACAGTAGAGAGAGAGACACACAGTAGAGAGAGAGACACAGTAGAGAGAGACACACAGTAGAGAGAGAGACACACACAGTAGAGAGAGAGAGAGACACACAGTAGAGAGAGAGAGACACACAGTAGAGAGAGAGAGACACACAGTAGAGAGAGAGAGACACACAGTAGAGAGAGAGAGAGACACACAGTAGAGAGAGAGAGACACACAGTAGAGAGAGAGAGACACACAGTAGAGAGAGAGAGACACACAGTAGAGAGAGAGAGACACACAGTAGAGAGAGAGAGACACAGTAGAGAGAGAGACAGTAGAGAGAGACACAGTAGAGAGAGACACACAGTAGAGAGAGACACACAGTAGAGAGAGAGAGACACACAGTAGAGAGAGAGAGACACACAGTAGAGAGAGAGACACAGTAGAGAGAGAGAGACACACAGTAGAGAGAGACACACACAGTAGAGAGAGAGACACAGTAGAGAGACACACACAGTAGAGAGAGAGACACACAGTAGAGAGAGAGACACAGTAGAGAGAGACACACACAGCAGAGAGAGAGACACAGTAGAGAGAGACACACACAGTAGAGAGAGAGAGACAGAGAGAGAGACACACACAGTAGAGAGAGAGAGAGACAGTAGAGAGAGAGACACACACAGTAGAGAGAGAGAGAGACAGTAGAGAGAGAGACACACACAGTAGAGAGAGACACACACAGTAGAGAGAGACACACACAGTAGAGAGAGACACAGAAAGTCTCACAGCTGTACATCGCTGCCAAAGGTGATTCTAACATGTATTGACTCAAGGGTGTGAATACTTAAGTGAATTGGATATTTCTGTATTTCATTTTCAGTAAATGTGCAAACATTTCTAAAAATATGTTTTCACTTTGTCATTATGGGGTATTGGGTATTTTGTGTAGGTGGATGAGTAAAAACATCTATTGAATCCACTCAGGCTGTAACACAACAGAATGTGGAATAAGTCAAGGGGTATAAATACTTTCTGAAGGCACACACACACAGTAGAGAGAGATAGAGACAGTAGAGAGAGAGATAGAGAGACACAGTAGAGAGAGAGACACACAGTAGAGAGAGAGAGAGACAGTAGAGAGAGAGACACACACAGTAGAGAGAGACACACACAGTAGAGAGAGACACACACAGTAGAGAGAGAGAGAGACAGTAGAGAGAGAGACAGTAGAGAGAGACACACAGTAGAGAGAGAGAGAGAGAGAGAGAGAGACACAGTAGAGAGAGAGAGAGACACACAGTAGAGAGAGAGAGAGAGACAGTAGAGAGAGAGACAGTAGAGAGAGACACACAGTAGAGAGAGAGAGAGAGAGAGAGAGAGACACAGTAGAGAGAGAGAGAGAGACACACAGTAGAGAGAGATAGAGAGACACAGTAGAGAGAGAGAGAGAGACACACAGTAGAGAGAGAGAGAGACACACACAGTAGAGAGAGACACACACAGTAGAGAGAGAGACACACAGTAGAGAGAGAGAGAGACAGTAGAGAGAGACACACAGTAGAGAGAGACACACACAGTAGAGAGAGAGAGAGAGAGAGAGAGAGAGACACAGTAGAGAGAGAGAGACACACAGTAGAGAGAGAGAGAGAGAGAGAGACAGTAGAGAGAGAGAGAGAGACAGTAGAGAGAGAGAGAGAGAGAGACAGTAGAGAGAGACACACACAGTAGAGAGACACACACAGTAGAGAGAGACACAGTAGAGAGAGAGAGAGCACACAGTAGAGAGAGAGAGAACACACAGTAGAGAGAGAGAGAGAGAGAGAGAGAGACCACAGTAGAGAGAGAGAGACACACAGTAGAGAGAGAAGAGAGAGAGAGAGACAGTAGAGAGAGAGAGAGAGACAGTAGAGAGAGAGAGAGAGAGAGCAGTAGAGAGAGACACACACAGTAGAGAGACACACACAGTAGAGAGACACAGTAGAGAGAGAGAGCACACAGTAGAGAGAGAGAGAGAGAGAGAGAGAGAGAGAGAGAGACACAGTAGAGAGAGAGAGACACACAGTAGAGAGAGAGAGAGAGAGAGACAGTAGAGAGAGAGAGAGAGACAGTAGAGAGAGAGAGAGAGACAGTAGAGAGAGAGACACACAGTAGAGAGAGAGACACAGTAGAGAGAGAGACACACAGTAGAGAGAGAGACACACACAGTAGAGAGAGAGAGACGCACACAGTAGAGAGAGAGACACACAGTAGAGAGAGAGAGACACACAGTAGAGAGAGAGAGAGAGAGAGAGAGAGAGAGACAGTAGAGAGAGAGAGAGAGAGAGAGAGAGACAGTAGAGAGAGAGAGAGAGACAGTAGAGAGAGAGAGAGAGAGAGACAGTAGAGAGAGACACACACAGTAGAGAGACACACACAGTAGAGAGAGACACAGTAGAGAGAGAGAGACACACAGTAGAGAGAGAGAGAGAGAGAGAGAGAGAGAGAGAGAGAGAGACACAGTAGAGAGAGAGAGACACACAGTAGAGAGAGAGACACACAGTAGAGAGAGAGACACAGTAGAGAGAGACACACAGTAGAGAGAGAGACACACACAGTAGAGAGAGAGAGAGACACACACAGTAGAGAGAGAGACACACAGTAGAGAGAGAGAGACACACAGTAGAGAGAGAGAGACACACAGTAGAGAGAGAGAGACACACAGTAGAGAGAGAGAGACACACAAAGTAGAGAGAGAGAGAGACACACAGTAGAGAGAGAGAGAGACACAGTAGAGAGAGAGACACAGTGAGAGAGACACACACAGCAGAGAGAGAGAGACACAGTAGAGAGAGACACACAGTAGAGAGAGACACACAGTAGAGAGAGAGACACACAGTAGAGAGAGAGAGACAGTAGAGAGAGAGAGAGAGAGACAGTAGAGAGAGAGAGACACACAGCAGAGAGAGAGAGACACACAGTAGAGAGAGAGAGAGACAGTAGAGAGAGAGAGACAGTAGAGAGAGAGAGACACACAGTAGAGAGAGACACACACAGTAGAGAGAGACACACAGTAGAGAGAGAGAGACAGTAGAGAGACACACACAGTAGAGAGAGAGAGACACACACAGTAGAGAGAGACACAGCAGAGAGACACACACAGTAGAGAGAGAGACACACAGTAGAGAGAGACACAGTGAGAGAGACACACACAGCAGAGAGAGAGACACAGTAGAGAGAGACACACACAGTAGAGAGAGAGAACAGTAGAGAGAGAGACACACACAGTAGAGAGAGAGAGCAGAAGAGAGAGACACACACAGTAGAGAGAGAGAGACACAGTAGAGAGAGAGACACACACAGTAGAGAGAGAGAGAGACAGTAGAGAGAGAGACACACACAGTAGAGAGAGACACACGTAGAGAGAGACACACAGTAGAGAGCACACAGTAGAGAGAGACACAGTAGAGAGAGAGACACACAGTAGAGAGAGAGAGAGAGAGAGAGAGACACACAGTAGAGAGAGAGAGACGACACAGTAGAGAGAGACACACAGTAGAGAGAGAGAGAGAGAGAGAGAGAGAGAGAAGAGAGAGATAGACAGTAGAGAGAGACACACACAGTAGAGAGAGAGAGAGAGAGAGAGAGAGAGAGAGAGAGAGAGAGAGAGAGAGACAGTAGAGAGAGACACACACAGTAGAGAGAGACACACACAGTAGAGAGACACACATGTAGAGAGAGACACACACAGTAGAGAGAGAGACACAGTAGAGAGAGAGAGACACACAGTAGAGAGAGAGAGAGAGAGAGAGAGAGAGAGACAGTAGAGAGAGAGAGAGAGACAGTAGAGAGAGAGAGAGAGACAGTAGAGAGAGAGACACACAGTAGAGAGAGAGACACAGTAGAGAGAGAGACACAGTAGAGAGAGACACACACAGCAGAGAGAGACACACACAGTAGAGAGAGACACAGTAGAGAGAGAGAGACACACAGTAGAGAGAGAGAGAGAGAGAGAGAGAGAGAGAGAAGTAGAGAGAGAAGAGAGAGACAGTAGAGAGAGAGAGAGAGACAGTAGAGAGAGAGACACACAGTAGAGAGAGAGACACAGTAGAGAGAGACACACAGTAGAGAGAGAGACACACACAGTAGAGAGAGAGAGAGACACACAGTAGAGAGAGAGAGACACACAGGAGAGAGAGACACACAGTAGAGAGAGAGAGAACACACAGTAGAGAGAGAGAGACACACAGTAGAGAGAGACACACAGTAGAGAGAAGACACACAGTAGAGAGAGAGAGACACACAGTAGAGAGAGAGAGACACAGTAGAGAGAGAGAGACACACAGTAGAGAGAGAGACAGACAAGTAGAGAGAGAGACAAGTAGAGAGAGACACAGTAGAGAGAGACACACAGTAGAGAGAGAGACACACAGTAGAGAGAGAGAGACACACAGTAGAGAGAGAGAGACACACAGTAGAGAGAGAGAGACACAGTAGAGAGAGAGACACACAGTAGAGAGAGACACACACAGTAGAGAGAGAGACACAGTAAGACACACACAGTAGAGAGAGAGACACACAGTAGAGAGAGAGACACAGTAGAGAGAGACACACACAGCAGAGAGAGAGACACAGTAGAGAGAGACACACACAGTAGAGAGAGAGAGAGAGACAGTAGAGAGAGAGACACACACAGTAGAGAGAGAGAGAGACAGTAGAGAGAGAGACACACACAAGTAGAGAGAGAGAGAGACAGTAGAGAGAGAGACACACAAGTAGAGAGAGACACACACGTAGAGAGAGACACACACAGTAGAGAGAGACACAGAAAGTCTCACAGCTGTACACACGCTGCCAAAGGTGATTCTAACATGTATTGACTCAAGGGTGTGAATACTTAAGTGAATTGGATATTTCTGTATTTCATTTTCAGTAAATGTGCAAACATTCTAAAAAATATGTTTTCACTTTGTCATTATGGGGTATTGGGTATTTTGTGGCAGGTGGATGAGTAAAAACATCTATTGAATCCACTCAGGCTGTAACACAACAGAATGTGGAATAAGTCAAGGGGTATAAATACTTTCTGAAAGCACACACACAGTAGAGAGAGATAGAGACAGTAGAGAGAGAGATAGAGAGACACAGTAGAGAGAGAGACACAGCAGAGAGAGAGAGAGAGACAGTAGAGAGAGAACACACACAGTAGAGAGAGACACACACACAGTAGAGAGAGACACACACAGTAGAGAGAGAGAGACAGTAGAGAGAGAGACAGTAGAGAGAGACACACAGTAGAGAGAGAGAGAGAGAGAGAGAGAACACAGTAGAGAGAGAGAGAGACACACAGTAGAGAGAGAGAGAGAGACAGTAGAGAGAGAGAGAGAGACACAGTAGAGAGAGAGAGAGAGACACACAGTAGAGAGAGAGAGAGACACACAGTAGAGAGAGACACACACAGTAGAGAGAGAGAGAGACAGTAGAGAGAGACACACAGTAGAGAGAGAGAGACACAGTAGAGAGAGAGAGACACATAGTAGAGAGAGAGAGACACACAGTAGAGAGAGACACACACAGTAGAGAGAGAGAGACACAGTAGAGAGAGACACACACAGTAGAGAGACAGAGAGACAGTAGAGAGAGAGAGACACAGTAGAGAGAGAGACACACAGTAGAGAGAGAGACACAGTAGAGAGAGAGAGAGACACACAGTAGAGAGAGAGAGAGAAACAGTAGAGAGAGACACACAGTAGAGAGAGACACACAGTAGAGAGAGACACACACAGTAGAAAGAGAGACACACCGAGAGAGAGAGAGACACACAGTAGAGAGAGAGACACAGTAGAGAGAGAGAGAGACACACAGTAGAGAGAGAGACAACAGTAGAGAGAGAGACAGTAGAGAGAGACACACAGTAGAGAGAGAGAGACACAGAGAGAGAGACACAGTAGAGAGAGAGAGAGACACACAGTAGAGAGAGACCAGAGAGACACATAGTAGAGAGAGACACACAGTGCAGAGAGAGAGAGACACACAGTAGAGAGAGAGAGAACACAGTAGAGAGAGACACACAGTAGAGAAGAGAGAGACACACAGTAGAGAGAGAGAGACACACAGTAGAGAGAGAGAAAATAGAGAGACACAGTAGAGAGAGACACAGTAGAGAGAGAGAGAGACACAGTAGAGAGAGAGAGAGACACACAGTAGAGAGAGAGACACACAGTAGAGAGAGAGAGAGACAGTAGAGAGAGAGAGAGACAGTATGTGGGTCTCCTGAGCTCCTCCTTCAGGCCAGATTAGTTGGAGTGACTCAGAGGGATTCTCCTACTGTGTAATTTAACACTGTAGCTTAGCCTCCCTGTGTGTGTGTGTGTGAGAGTTTAGATGAGGGAGGGAGGGAGGGAGGGAGGGAGGGAGTGAGGGAGGGAGGAATGAGGGATGAGGTATGGAGGGAGGGGGAGGGAGGGGGATGGTTTAAGCTCCGAAATCTTAAGGTTAGGCATTAAAACTGAATGGTTAAGGTAAGGGTTAAGGTTAGGCATTAAAACTGAATGGTTAAGGTAAGGGTTAAGGTTAGGCATTAACTCTGAATGGTTAAGGTAAGGGTTAAGGTTAGGCATTAACTCTGAATGGTTAAGGTAAGGGTTAAGGTTAGCATTAACTCTGAATGGTTAAGGTAAGGGTTAAGGTTAGGCATTAACTCTGAATGGTTAAGGTAAGGGTTAAGGTTAGGCATTAACTCTGAATGGTTAAGGTAAGGGTTAAGGTTAGGCATTAACTCTGAATGGTTAAGGTAAGGGTTAAGGTTAGGCATTAACACTGAATGGTTAAGGTAAGGGTTAAGGTTAGGCATTAACACTGAATGGTTAAGGTAAGGGTTAAGGTTAGGCATTAACACTGAATGGTTAAGGTAAGGGGTTAAGGTTAGGCATAACACTGAATGGTTAAGGTAAGGGTTAAGGTTAGGCATTAACACTGAATAGGTTAAGGTAAGGGTTAAGGTTAGGCATTAACACTGAATGGTTAAGGTAAGGGTTACGGTTAGGCATTAACACTGAATGGTTAAGGTAAGGGTTAAGGTTAGGCATTTACTCTGAATGGTTAAGGTAAGGGTTAAGGTTTGGGATAGGCTTAAAACCAATAATATAAAAAACAGCTTTCTATTGCTGGATTTGAACTTTTAACCTTTAGAATCAGAGGCAGATGTTTACGCCCATCCGCCATCCCAGTCCACAAAGACCTAGCAAAACCTAAACGTACTTGAAGGTAACAGCGCCCACTGTTGCCCCCGGTTTCCACGTCATCTCCCAACGTCCTCAGACATGGATGGACGTTGAATACTGACTTGTATCACGGGTGACCTTCCTGGAGATGGAAGGGAGGAGTAGAGAGGTAAGTAGGAGAGAGAGATGGAGGGAGGGAGTAGAGAGAGGTAAGTAGGAGAGAGAGATGGAGGGAGGAGTAGGAGAGAGGTAAGTAGGAGAGAGAGATTGAGGGAGGAGTAGAGAGAGGTAAGTGTAAGAGAGAGATGGAGGAGTAGAGAGAGTAAGTAGGAGAGAGAGATGGAGGAGGAGTAGAGAGAGGTAAGTAGGAGAGAGAGATGGAGGGAGGAGTAGAGAGAGGTAAGTAGGAGAGAGAGATGGAGGGAGGAGTAGAGAGAGGTAAGTAGGAGAGAGAGATGAGGAGGAGTAGAGAGAGGTAAGTAGGAGAGAGAGATGGAGGGAGGAGTAGAGAGTAAGTAGGAGAGAGAGATGGAGGGAGGAGTAGAGAGAGGTAAGTAGGAGAGAGAGATTGAGGGAGGAGTAGAGAGAGGTAAGTAGGAGAGAGAGATGGAGGAGTAGAGAGAGGTAAGTAGGAGAGAGAGATGGAGGAGTAGAGAGAGGTAAGTAGTAGAGAGGAGAGAGATGGAGGGAGGAGTAGAGAGAGGTGGAGGGATGGAGGAGGAGGGATGGAGGGAGAAGTAGGTTATTGTTATATTATTGCTCTTACATTGGATTGAAATTGATAGAGAAGGAATAGAGCGAGCAAGAGAGAAAGAGAGAGCGAGAAGGAGGAGAGAGAGAGTAGGCGCGAGAGAGAGAGAGAGAGACAGAGACAGAGACAGAGACAGAGAGACATAGACAGAGAGAGAGAGAGAGAGAGAGAGAGAGAGAGAGAGAGAGAGAGAGAGAGATAAAGAGAAAGAAAGAGAAAGAGAAAGAGAAAGAGAAAGAGAAAGAGAAAGAGAAAGAGAAAGAGAAAGAGAGAGAGAGAGAGATTGATCCTGACACCATGGAATGAGAAGCAGCATAGACTAGAGAGAAAGAGACAGGATGGAAAGATACATACAGAGAGAGAGAGAGAGAACATGTTCTGGGAGTAGCAGGGAGGGAGGGAGGGAGAGAACATGTTCTGGGAGTAGCAGGGAGGGAGAGAACATGTTCTGGGAGTAGCAGGGAGGAGGGAGGAGAGAACATGTTCTGGGGAGTAGCAGGGAGGGAGGGAGGGAGGGAGGGAGGGAGAGAACAGGTTCTGGGAGTAGCAGGGAGGGAGGGAGGGAGGGAGGGAGGGAGGGAGGGAGGGAGGGAGAGAGGGAGAGGGAGGGAGAGGGAGGGAGGGAGGGAGGGAGAGAGGGAGGGAGAGAACATGTTCTGGGAGTAGCAGGGAGGGAGGGAGGGAGAGAACATGTTCTGGGAGTAGAGGGAGGGAGGGAGGGAGGGAGGGAGGGAGGGAGAGAGAGAACATGTTCTGGGAGTAGCAGGGAGGGAGGGAGGGAGAGAGGGAGGGAGGGAGGGAGAGAACATGTTCTGGGGAGTAGCAGGGAGGGAGGGAGGGAGGGAGGGAGGGAGGGGGGAGAGAGAGAACATGTTCTGGGGAGTAGCAGGGAGGGAGGGAGGGAGAGAGAGAACATGTTCTGGGAGTAGCAGGGAGGGAGGGAGGGAGAGAGGGAGGGAGGGAGGGAGGGAGGGAGGGAGAGAACATGTTCTGGGAGTAGCAGGGAGGGAGGGAGGGAGGAGGGAGGGAGGAGGGAGGAGGGAGAGAGAGAACATGTTCTGGGAGTAGCAGGGAGGGAGGAGGGAGGGAGGGAGGAGGGAGGGAGGGAGGGAGGGAGGGAGAGAGAACATGTTCTGGGGAGTAGCAGGGAGGGAGGGAGGGAGGGAGGGAGGGAGAGAGAACATGTTCTGGGAGTAGCAGGGAGGAAGGGAGGGAGGGAGGGAGGGAGGGAGGGAGGGAGGAGAGAACATGTTCTGGGAGTAGCAGGAGGAGGGAGGGAGGGAGGGAGGGAGGGAGGGAGAGAGAGAACATGTTCTGGGAGTAGCAGGGAGGGAGGGAGAGAGAGAACATGTTCTGGGAGTAGCAGGAGGGAGGGAGGGAGAGTTGTAAAAACTGTCCTCTGCGTTGTACTTGAGTGTTTTGTACCAGAACCGAGCACTTTGGGGGAGTAGGACTATATATATATATATATATACCAGTGTGTGTGTGTGTGTGTGTGTGTGTGTGTGTGACAGACAGACAGACAGACAGACAGACAGACAGACAGACAAACAGACACAGCGGAGTGTGATGATGATGATGCTGAAGTTGCGGAGAGCTGACAGATGAAGACAGAACACACACCTGTTAGTGACTCTGGGAGAAGACGTCAACACACATCCTGGAACATCACGTCATGTTTCATATTTTACACCAACATTAACCCAGTTACAGGACAATAGGCTCTACCAGCTCTCACAGTCTGACGTCAGAATTAGACCTTCATCCAAGTTTCTCAAACATCACATTTCAAAGTTCTTCCAAATGTCAAATTTCAAAAGTGTTTGAGGTTATGTTCAGGGCATTAACAACAGCATTTTTAAAGTTAGGCATTAACTCCGAATGATTGAGGTAAGGGTTAAGGTTAGGCATTAACTCCGAATGATTAAGGTAAGGGTTAAGGTTAGGCATTAACTCCGAATGATTAAGGTAAGGGTTAAGGTTAGGCATTAACTCCGAATGGTTAAGGTAAGGGTTAAAGTTAGGAATTAACTCGAATGATTAAGGTAAGGGGTTAAGGTTAGGCTTTAACTCCGAATGATTAAGGTAAGGGTTAAGGTCAGGCTTTAACTCCGAATGATTAAGGTAAGGGTTAAGGTTAGGCATTAACTCCGAATGGTTAAGGTAAGGGTTAAGGTTAGGCTTTAACTCCGAATGATTAAGGTAAGGGTTAAGGTTAGGCTTTAACTCCGAATGATTAAGGTAAGGGTTAAGGTTAGGCATTAACTCCGAATGATTAAGGTAAGGGTTAAGGTTAGGCATTAACTCCGAATGGTTAAGGTAAGGGTTAAAGTTAGGCATTAACTCCGAATGATTAAGGTAAGGGTTAAGGTTAGGCTTTAACTCCGAATGATTAAGGTAAGGGTTAAGGTTAGGCTTTAACTCCGAATGATTAAGGTAAGGGTTAAGGTTAGGCATTAACTCCGAATGGTTAAGGTAAGGGTTAAGGTTAGGCTTTAACTCCGAATGATTAAGGTAAGGGTTAAGGTTAGGCTTTAACTCCGAATGATTAAGGTAAGGGTTAAGGTTAGGCATTAACTCCGAATGATTAAGGTAAGGGTTAAGGTTAGGCATTAACTCCGAATGGTTAAGGTAAGAGTTAAAGTTAGGCATTAACTCCGAATGATTAAGGTAAGGGTTAAGGTTAGGGTTTAACGCCGAATGATTAAGGTAAGGGTTAAGGTTAGGCTTTAACTCCGAATGATTAAGGTAAGGGTTAAGGTTAAGCATTAACTCCAAATGGTTAAGGTAAGGGTTAAAGTTAGGCATTAACTCCGAATGATTAAGGTAAGGGGTTAAGGTTAGGCATTAACTCCGAATGGATTAAGGTAAGGGTTAAAGTTAGGCATTAACTCCGAATGATTAAGGTAAGGGTTAAGGTTAGGCATTAACTCCGAATGGTTAAGGTAAGGGTTAAAGTTAGGCATTAACTCCGAATGATTAAGGTAAGGGTTAAAGTTACGCATTAACTCCGAATGATTGAGGTAAGGGTTAAAGTTAGGCATTAACTCCGAATGATTAAGGTAAGGGTTAAGGTTAGGCTTTAACTCCGAATGATTAAGGTAAGGGTTAAGGTTAGGCATTAACTCCGAATGGTTAAGGTAAGGGTTAAAGTTAGGCATTAACTCCGAATGATTAAGGTAAGGGTTAAGGTTAGGCTTTAACTCCGAATGATTAAGGTAAGGGTTAAGGTTAGGCTTTAACTCCGAATGATTAAGGTAAGGGTTAAAGTTAGGCATTAACTCCAAATGATTAAGGTAAGGGTTGAAGTTAGGCATTAACTCCGAATGATTAAGGTAAGGGTTAAAGTTAGGCATTAACTCCGAATGATTAAGGTAAGGGGTTAAAGTTCACGCATTAACTCGAATGATTGAGGTAAGGGTTAAAGTTAGGCATTAACTCCGAATGATTAAGGTAAGGGTTAAGGTTAGGCTTTAACTCGAATGATTAAGGTAAGGGTTAAGGTTAGGCATTAACTCCGAATGGTTAAGGTAAGGGTTAAAGTTAGCATTAACTCCGAATGATTAAGGTAAGGGTTAAGGTTAGGCTTTAACTCCGAATGATTAAGGTAAGGGTTAAGGTTAGGCTTTAACTCCGAATGATTAAGGTAAGGGTTAAAGTTAGGCATTAACTCCAAATGATTAAGGTAAGGGTTGAAGTTAGGCATTAACTCAGAATGATTAAGGTAAGGGTTAAAGTTAGGCATTAACTCCGAATGATTGCGGTAAGGGTTAAGGTTTGGGATAGGATTGAAACTCGAAGCCATTGGAATCAGAGGCAGATGCTTATCCCCCCCCCGTCCCGTCCCGTCCCGTCCCGTCCCGTCCTGTCCACAACACCCTGAACTACTGAAACCTACTGGAAGGTAACAGCACTCACGGTGTCCACTTCATCTCCTGACATTGATGGATGTCGAATACTGACTTGTATCACGGACGATCTGGCGTGGTTCTGTGGTGATAAATGTGTGTGTGTGTGTGCACTGTAGGTGGTTCTAGTCTCTCTCTCTCTCTCTCTCTCTCTCTCTCTCTCTCCTCTCTCTCTCTCTCTCTCTCTCTCTCTCTCTCTCTCTCTCTCTCTTTATCAGTCTCTCTCTCTTTCCTCTCTCTCTCTCTCTTTATCAGTCTCTCTCTCTCTCTCTCTCTCTACTTCTCTCTCTCTCTCTCTCTCTTATCAGTCTCTCTCTCTTTCCTCTCTCTCTTTTTATCAGTCTCTCTCTCTCTCTCTCTCTTTCCTCTCTCTCTCTCTCTACTTCTCTCTCTCTCTCTCTCTCTCTCTCTCTCTCTCTCTCTCTCTCTCTCCTCTCCTCTCTCTCCTCTCTCTCTCTCTCCTCTCTCTCTCTCTCTTTATCAGTCTCTCTCTCTCCCTCTCTCTTTTCCTCTCTCTCTCTCTTTATCAGTCTCTCTCTCTCTCTTTATCAGTCTCTCTCTCCTCACCTTCTCTCTTTATCAGTCTCTCTCTCTTTCCTCTCTCGCTCTCTTTATCGTCTCTCTCTCTCTCCTTTATCAGTCTCTCTCTCTCTCCTCTCTCTCTTTATCAGTCTCTCTCTCTTCCTCTCTCTCCTCTTTCTCTCTATCAGTCTCTCTCTCCTCTCTCACTCTCTTTATCAGTCTCTCTCTCTCTCTTTATCAGTCTCTCTCTCCTCTCTCTCTCACTCTCTTTATCAGTCTCTCTCTCTCTCCCATTATCAGTCTCACTCTCTCTTTATCAGTCGCTCTCTCTTTCTCAGTCTCTCTCTCTCACTCTCTTTATCAGTCTCTCTCTCTCTATATATATATATATATACAGTGGGGAGAACAAGTATTTGATACACTGCCGATTTTGCATGTTTTCCTACTTACAAAGCATGTAGAGGTCTGTAATTTCAATCATAGGTACACTTCAACTGTGAGAGACGGAATCTAAAACAAAAATCCAGAAAATCACATTGTATGATTTTTAAGTAATTAATTTGCATTTTATTGCATGACATAAGTATTTGATCACCTACCAACCAGTAAGAATTATGGCTCTCACAGACCTGTTAGTTTTTCTTTAAGAGCCCTCCTGTTCTCCACTCATTACCTGTATTAACTGCACCTGTTTGAACTCGTTACCTGTATAAAAGACACCTGTCCACACACTCAATCAAACAGACTCCAACCTCTCCACAATGGCCAAGACCAGAGAGCTGTGTAAGGACATCAGGGATAAAATTGTAGACCTGCACAAGGCTGGGATGGGCTACAGGATATTGGCAAGCAGCTTGGTGAGAAGGCAACAACTGTTGGCACAATTATTAGAAAATGGAAGAAGTTCAAGATGATGGTCAATCACCCTCGGTCTGGGGGCTCCATGCAAGATCTCACCTCGTGGGGCATCAATGATCATGAGGAAGGTGAGGGATCAGCCCAGAACTACAAGGCAGGACCTGGTCAACTGACCTGAAGAGAGCTGGGACCACAGTCTCAAATAAAACCATTAGTAACGCACTACGCCGTCATGGATTAAAATCCTGCAAGCGCACGCAAGGTCCCCCTGCTCAAGCCAGCGCATGTCCAGGCCCGTCTGAAGTTTGCCAATGACCATCTGGATGATCCAGAGGAGGAATGGGAGAAGGTCATGTGGTCTGATGAGACAAAAATAGAGCTTTTTGGTCTAAACTCCACTCGCCGTGTTTGGAGGAAGAAGAAGGATGAGTACAACCCCA
>NW_025534578.1:90000-125000 GCF_020615455.1 Coregonus clupeaformis | reverse complement strand
CGGGCTATTAGACCGCAATTCATACTAGCCTGGGCAACATTCAGGTCCAAAATATGTGCCATGCAATATTTGAAAACACATTTTTACTGGCAACCGGGCTAGCTTGGTACATTTACTACTAGCCTGGTCTGATCAGTACTATCCCCGGGCTAGCTTGGTACATTTACTACTAGCCTGGAGCAGTACTATCCCCGGGCTAGTTTGGTACATTTACTACTAGCCTGGAGCAGTACTATCCCCGGGCTAGTTTGGTACATTTACTACTAGCCTGGAGCAGTACTATCCCCGGGCTAGTTTGGTACATTTACTACTAGCCTGGAGCAGTACTATCCCCGGGCTAGTTTGGTACATTTACTACTAGCCTGGAGCAGTACTATCCCCGGGCTAGCTTGGTACATTTACTACTAGCCTGGTCTGATCAGTACTATCCCCGGGCTAGTTTGGTACATTTACTACTAGCCTGGTCTGATCAGTACTATCCCCGGGCTAGCTTGGTACATTTACTACTAGCCTGGAGCAGTACTATCCCGGGCTAGTTTGGTACATTTACTACTAGCCTGGAGCAGTACTATCCCCGGGCTAGCTTACATTTTCATCCCTGGTTAAAAAGACAAACATTAAAACTGTTAATAGTTAAAAGCTTGTTTTGTTTAATGCCAGAATCATTATTTTACATTAACAATTCAATGGTTTTGCATTTCTTCTTTTTTTTTTTTTTTTTACAATATGTACCACATGTATGTCTGCATCATACAATAGCAGCACCTAGTTGTCATAATGTATATACACAGTAGATAGATAGAGAGGAAGAACTAGGGGTTAAAGGTTATAGAGAAGAGACAGGAAGAGCTATGGGGGGGGGGTTGCTTTATAAAACAAAACAGAAATATACATGAATCCAGTCAGGATTGTGCGGAACAAACACACACACAGGCTTGCACACACACACAGCCACACGTGCTTGCGGACACACACCCCAGCACCTCCCGCTGTGCCAGAGATAGCAGCTTCCTCAAAAGACAAGTCACACACACACACACACTTAGTGACAGTTCTGTCAAACACGCATCGAGAGACAGACACAGGCGCTTGAGAGGGGCTACTAAAACATGAAGGCTTCTAGGCCTCAGGACCCGAACAGAACCCCCCTCTTTAATACACCCCTAGTAACAGGGGGTTGAGGCAGGTCTGTCCCAATCTCCCCACCAGCCCACCACTCAGAACACACGGCCAATACATAGTTTCATCCCAGGGGTCTAGACAGGCTGCTAGTGAGCTACCAGCACAGTCATTACAAGTCCTTGTCATGCCAAACATGAGGGAGGGATGACGGAGGGAGGAGGGATGACGGAGGGAGGGAGGATGACAGAGGGAGGGAGGATGACAGAGGGAGGGAGGATGACAGAGGGAGGGAGGATGACAGAGGGAGGGAGGATGACAGAGGGAGGGAGGATGACAGAGGGAGGGAGGATGACAGAGGGAGGGAGGATGACAGAGGAGGGAGGATGACAGAGGGAGGGAGGATGACAGAGGGAGGGAGGATGACAGAGGGAGGGAGGATGACAGAGGGAGGGAGGATGACAGAGGGAGGGAGGATGACGGAGGGAGGAGGGATGACGGAGGGAGGAGGGATGACGGAGGGATGACGGAGGGAGGAGGGATGACGGAGGGAGGAGGGATGACGGACAGGGAGGAGGGATGACGGACGGAGGGAGGAGGGATGACGGACGGAGGGAGGAGGGATGACGGACGGAGGGAGGGAGGAGGGATGACGGAGGGAGGAGGGATGACAGAGGGAGGGAGGAGGGATGACAGAGGGAGGGAGGAGGGATGACAGAGGGAGGGAGGAGGGATGACGGAGGGAGGAGGGATGACGGAGGGAGGAGGGATGACGGAGGGAGGAGGGATGACGGAGGGAGGAGGGATGACAGAGGGAGGAGACGAGAGAGGAGGGATGACAGAGGGAGGAGGGATGACAGAGAGGAGGGATGACAGAGGGAGGAGGGATGACAGAGGGAGGAGGGATGACAGAGGGAGGAGGGATGACAGAGGGAGGAGGGATGACAGAGGGAGGAGGGATGACAGAGGGAGGAGGGATGACGGAGGGAGGAGGGATAAGTGGCTTTTTTTTCCATTTACATGTTTCTTTATTTGGAAGCAACACAGAGTGGGAGGGGCCAGGTTGGGAGGGGTTGATTGGCCGGCCGGTGCATCAGTCATCATCCAATCAGCTCGGCCCCGCGACTGTGAAGAAAAATATCTAGTGTGCGTTTTGTGTGTAATTTGTGTGCGCGCGTGAGCGTGTGTGAAATGTGTCTGAGCGTGTGTGTGTGTATGAGTCGGTGTGCATGTGTGATATCCGGGATACTCAGAGCATCCGGTTGCGTTTATGGGTGGGCGAGTCTGTGATGACATCACTGCACTGGGCAGATGCCCTCTTCCTATTGGCTGCAGCGGTTGCCGCCGCGTTCTCCAAATGGAGCGCCATCTCCTCGGCGATGAAGGTGTTCAGGTCGACGTCGTGGAGACCGTTCCTACGGTTACGACCCAGCTGCGGAGCGACGGGGCTGTCGCGTGTTAGGTGCGTCGGGGAGCCGGGGGCACCGGAACGCACGGATATACTGGCCATCGCCCCACTCAGGCCTGGAGGGGAATTACAACAATATTAATAATAATAATATTAATATTATTATACAGGTGTTAAGAGACATACTCAGGACTGGAGGGGAATTACAACACAGGTGTCAGTAAAAATCAAGCAGTGTCTATACACATCTACCCAGAGACTGAAAGATTAGAGGGAGAGCTGGGTGAGATAGGGGGGGAGAATCCCAATTGCATTTAATTAATCAGTTCCGTGGTTGCCATGGCGCCGTGAAGAAGGCAGAGAGCTCCTGTACATTGTTTTAAGTATTTTTATTTTACGTTTTTTTTTGGGGAGACTTCTTTAGTGTTTCTGAGCTACAATATCTGGTGGTTTTGACCCATGGAGTTGCTGAACTAATGGCAAGTCAGTTTGTTTGGCTTGGCAGTTAGCTGAACTAATGGCAAGACTCTACACACAAGCACGCACATAGAATCATAATTTATGCTGCTGTTACTCATTTTATCATATATCCTAGTCACCTGACCCCTATATATATATATATATATATATACACACATACATACATACATACATCTACCTCCATCACTCCAGTATCCCTGCACATTGTTAATATGGTATTGGAACTGACACTGTATATAGTATGTATATAGTATGGTATTGGCATTAAGCTACCAGCCTTTCTGAACAACACCTTATCATCTGAAGCTGGTGAAGACCATCACCAAGACCTGACAGATCTCCACATTAAGCTCCTGCCCAGCCTTTCTCTCTACATGGGTTTTGTTTGTTTTTACTGCGTCTTTGAGATTCTCTTTGTAATGAAAAGCACCGTATAAAATACATATTATTATATCAGGTTTAGTCCCGCAATCACCTGAAGCCAGTTATATATATATACACATACAGTGAGGGAAAAAAGTATTTGATCCCCTGCTGATTTTGTACGTTTGCCCACTGACAAAGAAATGATCAGTCTATAATTTTAATGGTAGGTTTATTTGAACAGTGAGAGACAGAATAACAGCAAATAAATCCAGAAAACGCATGTCAAAAATGTTATAAATTGATTTGCATTTTAATGAGGGAAATAAGTATTTGACCCCTCTGCAAAACATGACTTAGTACTTGGTGGCAAAACCCTTGTTGGCAATCACAGAGGTCAGACGTTTCTTGTAGTTGGCCACCAGGTTTGCACACATCTCAGGAGGGATTTTGTCCCACTCCTCTTTGCAGATCTTCTCCAAGTCATTAAGGTTTCGAGGCTGACGTTTGGCAACTCGAACCTTCAGCTCCCTCCACAGATTTTCAATTTGATTAAGGTCTGGAGACTGGCTAGGCCACTCCAGGACCTTAATGTGCTTCTTCTTGAGCCACTCCTTTGTTGCCTTGGCCGTGTGTTTTGGGTCATTGTCATGCTGGAATACCCATCCACGACCCATTTTCAATGCCCTGGCTGAGGGAAGGAGGTTCTCACCCAAGATTTGACGGTACATGGCCCCGTCCATCGTCCCTTTGATGCGGTGAAGTTGTCCTGTCCCCTTAGCAGAAAAACACCCCCAAAGCATAATGTTTCCACCTCCATGTTTGACGGTGGGGATGGTGTTCTTGGGGGTCATAGGCAGCATTCCTCCTCCTCCAAACATGGCGAGTTGAGTTGATGCCAAAGAGCTCCATTTTGGTCTCATCTGACCACAACACTTTCACCCAGTTCTCCTCTGAATCATTCAGATGTTCATTGGCAAACTTCAGACGGGCCTGTATATGTGCTTTCTTGAGCAGGGGACCTTCTGCGGGCGCTGCAGGATTTCAGTCCTTCACGGTGTAGTGTGTTACCAATTGTTTTCTTGGTGACTATGGTCCCAGCTGCCTTGAGATCATTGACAAGATCCTCCCGTGTAGTTCTGGGCTGATTCCTCACCGTTCTCATGATCATTGCAACTCCACGAGGTGAGATCTTAGATCTGCATGGAGCCCCAGGCCGAGGGAGATTGACAGTTCTTTTGTGTTTCTTCCATTTGCGAATAATCGCACCAACCGTTGTCACCTTCTCACCAAGCTGCTTGGCGATGGATTTGTAGCCCATTCCAGCCTTGTGTAGGTCTACAATCTTGTCCCTGACATCCTTGGAGAGCTCTTTGGTCTTGGCCATGGTGGAGAGTTTGGAATCCGATTGATTGATTGCTTCTGTGGACAGGTGTCTTTTATACAGGTAACAAACTGAGATTAGGAGCACTCCCTTTAAGAGTGTGCTCCTAATCTCAGCTCGTTACCTGTATAAAAGACACCTGGGAGCCAGAAATCTTTCTGATTGAGAGGGGGTCAAATACTTATTTCCCTCATTAAAATGCAAATCAATTTA
This sequence comes from Coregonus clupeaformis, assembly GCF_020615455.1. NCBI lineage: Eukaryota > Metazoa > Chordata > Actinopteri > Salmoniformes > Salmonidae > Coregonus > Coregonus clupeaformis. The sequence continues at coordinate 120,033 of NW_025534578.1, read as the reverse complement.
TAACATTTTTGACATGCGTTTTTCTGGATTTTTTTGTTGTTATTCTGTCTCTCACTGTTCAAATAAACCTACCATTAAAATTATAGACTGATAATTTCTTTGTCAGTGGGCAAACGTACAAAATCAGCAGGGGATCAAATACTTTTTTCCCCCCTCACTGTATATAAAAATGTATATTTATAGAAGCGCTATATAAAATATTATTTCCTTGATTCCTTGCTCCTTCTCAAAACCCATTGGATGAGAACGTCAGAGGGGCGGGACCTCTGACCTTCTCACCCAATGGGTTTCGAGGAGGCGAGGCCGCGAATAATGAAGGAAATGATATTGGGATTCTCCCAGAGAAACTGAGTGAGAAAAAAAAAAAAGAGTGAAAGAGCGTATCTCACCGTGCAGTGTGTGTGTGTGTGTGTGTGTAGCCTCACTGTGCAGTGTGTGTGTGTGTGTGTGTCTGTGTGTATCCTTCTCACTGTGCAGTGTGTGTGTGTGTGTATCCTTCTCACCGTGCAGTGTGTGTGTGAAGCCTCACTGTGCAGTGTGTGTGTGTGTGTGTGTGTGTATCCTTCTCACCGTGCAGTGCGATGGCCTCTCTGAAGGGCTGCAGGTCAGCCTCCACAGACGACCCGCTCTCCGTGGGCGGCGGCCTGCTGGGTGACATCACAGAGAGGGCGTGTCCGTGCCCGTGTTTGGGCATCTGCGCATCGCGACGGGGGTTGCGCGGGGGCGGGGCCTTGCCACACAGAAAGCTGATGAGGTCCTCCCTCCTGATGTTTCTCCTCCTCTTCTTCACCCAGGCCAGCACGTCTTTATTGCGACGCTGGTACGCCCGCTGGATCCCCAGCTCATAGCTCCGCTGGTGGGACTCTACCGACTCTGTTAGGGGGGAGAGAGAGAGGGTGAGAGGATGGTACGCCCTGGAGCCCCAGCTCATAGCTCCGCTGGTGGGACTCTACCGACTCTGTTAGGGGGGAGAGAGAGAGGGTGAGAGGATGGTACGCCCGCTGGAGCCCCAGCTCATAGCTCCGCTGGTGGGACTCTACCGACTCTGTTAGGAGAGAGAGAGGGTGAGAGGATGGTACGCCCGCTGGATCCCCAGCTCATAGCTCCGCTGGTGGGACTCTACCGACTCTGTTAGGGGGGAGAGAGAGAGAGGGTGAGAGGATGGTACGCCCGCTGGATCCCCAGCTCATAGCTCCGCTGGTGGGACTCTACCGACTCTGTTAGGGGGGAGAGAGGGTGAGAGGATGGTACGCCCGCTGGATCCCCAGCTCATAGCTCCGCTGGTGGGACTCTACCGACTCTGTTAGGGGGGAGAGAGAGAGGGTGAGAGGCTGGTACGCCCGCTGGATCCCCAGCTCATAGCTCCGCTGGTGGGACTCTACCGACTCTGTTAGGGGGAGAGAGAGGGTGAGAGGCTGGTAGCATCCAGCATAGCTCCAAGACTTTGGACTCTAATGACTCCGTGCTAGGGGATAGAGGGTGAGCATGTACGTCCCCAGCCATAGCTACGTGGTGGGACTTACCGATTGTTAAGAGAGGGTGAGAGCATTTAGCGCTGCAGCTCATAGCTCCGCTGGTGGGACTTACCGACTCTAAAACAGTGCTGATAGCTGGTAGCATTAGTCTCCAAGACATATACATAATGACTTACTAGCGCTAAAAGCAGGTAGCATTAGTCTCCAAAACATTTACATAATGACTCACAGTGCTAATAGCAGGTAGCATTAGTCTCCAAAACATTTACATAATGACTTACAGCGCTAATAGCAGGTAGCATTAGTCTCCAGACATATACATAATGATTTACAGCGCTAATAGCAGGTAGCATTAGTCTGCAATACATTTACATAATGTCTGACAGTGCTAATAGCAGGTAGCATTAGTCTCCATGCATTTACATAATGACTTACAGTGCTAATAGCAGGTAGCATTAGTCTCCAACACATTCACATAATGACTAATAGCATTGAAACTGAGCTCAATAGAAACAACCCCAGCCCTTACCCTCACCTCATGCATACATAGTTGTATTCAATAGTGCACACCCTTAGAAAGCAGCTTGCAACAACAAAGAAAAATAAGCATTTGCTATTGGACAGGTTCCCCACAACTGCATTTATGCTTCCATTTCATGTCCTAGTGAACAGGACCCTGGTGATCTAGCTACAACACTGAGTATGGGTGTAGTTATGGAGGAGAGGGGAAGAGAGAGAGAGAGACAGAGAGGGGGTGAGAGAGAGAGAGTGAGAGAGACAGACAGAGACAGAGAGCGAGAGAGAGGTTAGGGTGGTAGACCATGTTCTAGTTCACCGAGTGTCCCCCGGGAAATCATTTTAGCAGCAGCGAGTTCATAGGCTGATGAAACACAGACACACAACACAGTCTCACACAGCCAAGACAAAAACACACAATAAAGAAGTTAAAAATCAGCATTTGTTACCTTTGTAGAGGTTGGTGACGGCAGTAGCTGCATTCTGGAAGGGAACCCAGAGAGACAGCCCCTGCTGTTGACAAACTCTGTCTGAAAACACAAACAGGAAATGTTTACAACCGGCGCAACATGACATTGACCATACCATATACATACCATTCATTCCATGTTTATGTGTCTAACATACGTCATCTTCTAAGTAGACTGCAACTCTGCCCGGCCAGCGTAACTTTGAATAGACAACTTTCTGTACTTGACCCTTCAACTTGCTTCAGCTTGGCTAAGCAACGCCATTTTGTCTGACTGAGCTGCATGAGACTGACTTCACTGTGTTTATATGCGAAGACCAAACCTATGGCAAAGAAAGCAGCGACAGTTATCTAGCTAGCTGAACACTGGCTTGGGACACAACGGGCAAAACTAATACAGCTATGACGGCATAGTGGTTGTTTTACTAAAGATTTCAATGTAGAACGTTGTGATGACTGGTAGACTAACGTTAGCTAGCTAGAAATAACCATTTTTTATAGCATCTCAGATAGCTAACATTAGTCATAATCCCATCGCCATTTTGTCCTAGTAACGTTGTCAGCGTTATTATAAATTCACCTCATCGTTAAATGGATTGGCCAGACCAGGTGAATAGTCAAGTGTTGTAATGTGTCAAGCGGACGGAGTGTCAGACAACAGAAACGGCTTGGTCGTAAATAGCAAATAGTTGTTTTCAACCGAAAAACTCCTCCCCTGCGCTTCGCCATTTTGTTTAGCTAACGGCGTTACGGCCAGACCGCTAGTTAACTCGAGACAAAAATTGGCGAAACTCGACATAATACATTTTGAACAAAGACATGTAAATCACTTGAACGATGTACAGCGGTCAAAATAGATTTAAAAAAGTTGTAGTTATGCTATCTTTAGTTAGCTCCGAGCTAGCTACAGTACTGTTACTGGCAAGTTCCTGAAATGAGCGAACGTAAACTAGCTAGCTAAGTTAGCAGCCAGTTAACGTCGACAAGCTAGCAGGGGTTAAGATGACAAATTATTCTTAGCCAATGTTAGTTAATTTCATATTAACTACATTTCTAACAGACTACAAGTATGGTCTGCGATTTTAAAATGGTTGCCAACAAAAACAGCGAGCTAGCTAGCGTTAATATCCTTTGTTGCCTTGCCACTCGAGTCTATCTGATAGCTGCCAATTAGCTAAAAAAAGCTATCCAAGTTAGCTAAATGCTAGCTAGTTGTTAGCGAAGTATTCGGACCTTTGTATAGCTGTGCGACCGCAGTAGCGGAATTTTGGAAGAGGTGCCATAGTTTCTGCCGACTTTGTTCCGACTCGTCCTCGCTTGGCTCCTCTTGTTCCGCCTCGGCCAAACACTGCCGCTCCCATTTGGAGAACCAATGTTCGGGACCGTGCTCCTGGATCTCCACTTCGCCCTCCTCCTTCTTCGCCTCCATAATAATCACAATTAAGCGTCTATTCCCCGTTACGGTTTTATTATAAGTCGCCCCGTTTTTTCTTCTTCTTATAGACGCGAATACTAATCGGATGCTTGGTAAATTCGCCGTAGAAACGCTAAAAAAAACAGCTGTTGTTCTAGCTAGATCCGCATTGTGAAAACATTGGGTGGCTAACGCTAGCTAGCTAGTCGTCATCGCACCCGGTTCTCAACAAACTGAAGGAGTCGTCGACGGAGAATTTCTTAAAAAACATGTAACGTGCTTGTTAATAAACCCCGCCTATTTCTCACAATGCTTCATAACGATTGGGCCGCAGTGGTGCTTTGGGCGTTGTTCTCCGAATTATCCTCAAATCTTCATTGGATGTGGGAAGAGGACGTCATAGAACAACAACGTTGATCCCTGCCCCCTGACTGTCATACCGTGTCTGTCCAGAGGGTCATGGGCTATCTGGATCCTTGGGATGTCCCTACCCCATACAAGTTGACGTTTAAAATGGTTAAGGTTAGGTTAGGTAAGGGTTAAGGTAGGGTTTAGGGTAGGGAGGTCCCAAGCAACCCGGATAACAGGGGGGGGAGGTGGGGGCAGTTTACAACCGATATTATTTAGCCTCAAACTCTGGCCTACAGTCAGAAAGTAGCCCAAGAATAAAAAAAATGGGCCCCTTTAGTAGACCAGACAACCTTTATTTGTTTTTCTTGTTACGGGCTGTCATCCATGCTAGATCAAACAATAATGTTAGATCCATAAAGTTAGGCCGGATAACAGCTTACATTTAGATTTTTAAGGCAATTTTAAAGGGGTTTCAAAGGTCAAATCTGGTTAAAATGGCCATAATGGAAATAGTCATCAGGAATTCCTAGTATATATATTATTATATATATATTATTATTATTATTATTATTATATATATACATTATTTTTTCTTTACATTCAGTGAATATGGCTGAAATCGATAATTACCTCAAAAATGTCAACTTGTCTGGATAACACTTGCCACCTTAGTTCCAAAATCTCTGCCCCAGAATGTCAGATCCTCACAAGGTCATGTGCTTGTTCAGAAGTGTCTTCCTGAGTAGCTAGAGGGAATCTACACCAAAATGTTGGGAAATATATATTATTTCTGTTTATATGCATGACTTGTAAGAATTATGGCAAAAGTAACTATACATATGCTTATTCCATACAAGCGGTAGATCTGTTCTATGTGTGCTATTTCTATGCTTCCCTTAAGTTTTGTTTTGGAGAGTCCCACGGAGAGTTACCACAAGTCACAAAGAAAACTGCAGCTGCCTCCACTATTCCAGCACTATTTCAACTTCAACATTTCAACATCATCAAATCACCTCTGCTTAGTCTAATACAGTGACAACTAAGATACCAAAAACCATTTAGTCCAATCAACGTAAGCTAAATATGATGTGGCTGTCCATGGTACTGATTTCTGTGAGCGTGCAAGTAGAAAAAAAACGTGTTGACTCACACTACTTGTAGACAAACGCCATCCTCCTCTCTTTCATTACTCGGTCATACAGTACAAGCTTTTAGTTTTTGTTGTCCTAGGCTACCTGGCTAAAATGTTTTCTCGCTAGCTAGCCTAACTTCCTTTCATGGGCAACGATGAGCCAGGCTAGTTAACATTAGCCTTCTACATCTAGCTACATGTTGAACTTCCATCGTCTTAGGCCAGGGGCACAACGTCTGAATTAAGTAACACCACCAATACAAATCCCTATCTCCATCCACAGCTATTTTAGGAAAGGGACGATTTTAGCTAGCTAGCTAGCCACCGGAGAACATCACAACGACTGGCAACAATTCAAGTTTTTTTTTCTGTAAATTACGTGTGCTTTTGATGTGATGTGATTGGGGTGAAGCCAAATTCAAACTGGCTTCCCTTGACACTTTTTTGTTGGGGGGGCGGGGGGTGCCAGGACCATTCACAGTTGAGTCTACTCAGTTTAGCTCAAAGCTGATGGACAATTATTTTGTTTTAAAAAAAATTATCAAGGGAAGCCAAGTGCTCTCCTGGCTTCCCTTGCGTTCAATGCTACGGGCAGCAACAATGTCATACTCTTTTTGACCAGACAGCATCAGATAGATGGGCCTACACATACGGAGACAGAGGGGGCGCTGTTTCGCTCACTGGGATGCTTTCTCCGGTGAGATACGTTCAGCCTCTTTACGAATCCAAGGAAAACTATGAAGCATAGAAATATAAAGATCAATTATTTTATGTTTTTTTTCTCAGTCCATTTTTTTGGGGGAAGCCAAGCTTCCCTTGGCACCCATGAATACGCACCACTGGGTACAATGGTTCTCTACACTACACTTGGTTCTCTACACTACACTTGGTTCTCTACACTACACTTTTATTGTTCCTCACTTTTTTACACTACCTTTTCCTCCACACTACACTTGGTTCTCACACTACACTTGTTCTCTCTGGTTCTCTACACTACACTTGGTTCTCTACACTTGCTTGTTTTGTCACATAAACAGAAATTAAGCGAACTATTATAATTTTTAGCTAACAGGATATGGCGGAGGGATTTCTGCATAGTGCATCTTTAAATAGTCCGTTTATCTTGATCTGTTCAGTACATTTTAGGCAGAATCTGTGACTATCCTATTTGGCTGTTTGTACATTTTACCCGTTTAAAATGACATTACAGTTTCAATATCTCTGTCCCAGAAAAGTACGATTCTTACGAGGTGAAGTTCTGCCACAGTTTAGTCAGAGGGTCAAGGTCATCTGAGAAGGGTCCTTGATGGTGCTATAGAACACACCTGTGTAATGATCATGCTGTTTAATCAGCTTCTTGATATGCCATTATATGATGGATTATCTTGACAAAGGAGACATGTTCACTAACAGGGATGTAAACAAATTTGTGCACAAAATTTGAGAGAAATAAGCTTTTTGTTCGTATGGAACATTTCTGGAATATTTTATTTCAGCTCGTGGAAACACTTTACATGTTGCGTTTATATTTTTGTTCAGTGTAGTTTCATGACCAGAGACAAATCTTCAAAGGCACAGTATTTATTTATTCAGAGTGGTATATGCATTCACACAGTCTTGTTTTATAGGATCCCTTCCCACTATATGATTGATATGTCAAGTGATAAAATCCCAAGCTATTAATGAAAGGTTTATGGAAAAACTGCACTTGTCCTCATGTGAAAATGACAGTTAATTAAATATTCTACAACTGTAATGTCATCAATCAAATCAAACTTGACTTATGTAGCACATTTCTTACAACAAATGCATTTCAAGGTGTTCAGAGTCATGCACTGAAAGGCATGTGGCACTTAACATCCTTCCTGTTGGCAGGTCTCTCTAGGTGACCAGGGAGTTCTCTCTACCACGTGCGAATGCATCGGTGGAGCTCATAAGTGTAGCCATGCAGTCTATTTTGGCGGTTTCACAACATCGGCTGTATGTTTTTTTTTTTTTTTTTTTTTGATGTGGAATGAGAGTGGAGGGAAGCCAGCCGTGGCCCAACCAGGTGCAGTCCGTGGAGGACCTGTACCTGGCTGAAGACTACAACCCTCTGTCCCCGAGAGCCCACAGAGAAGGATCTTCAGTGGCTAAGGAACTCTCTCAGGGGGCAGGTTCAGTGGAATGGCATGTCTCCATGGCTACCCTCCCTGTCATCGGACCGAAGCAATGAAATGACAGACAAGATCAAGGCAACACCAACAAGAAAGAAATAAGATGGAAGTGGAGAGATGGAGACGAGGCACAACTTATGAATGCAAATGTCTGTACCAGACGCTGTTAAAAAAACAAGGGCATCCTGGCGTGGCCGCTACCATGTGCGCTGGCGCTGAGCAGCAGAGCCTTCAGACGACTACGGCAGGCAACAGTTGGACTGCGCACCAACCCCAACTGGCACACCAAGAGGAGAGGGAGGCTGACGGCCGGCAATTATGGAGCAGTGGTTAGGGCCAAGCGCGTTACTCCATCGCTGCAAAAAAAAAAAAAAGGTAATTGGATGTTGGGTGTTGTCTGTAAAGTGGGGCCACAGGTTATAACAAAGAGGAGGTCATCAAGGCATTCAAAAATGGCTACAGGGATGGATGTGCAGGAGTCAGGGCTTTGGGTCACAGGGGTCTGGGATCCTGGGTACCTCACTGGATGGTCTGGTGGGCACCACAGCAGTGGTGGAGGTCAAGGGTCCCTATGGTGCAAGGGACCTTAACCGTTGGAAGAGGCAGTGAAGTCAAAGGATTTCTATTTCCAAGAGGAAGGAGGGTCTTACCGCCTCCTTGAAGGCCATCCTTACTGGCACCAGGTCAAAGGGCAGCTCCTCATCACCGGAAGGGACACAGGCATCTTCGTTGTCGTGGACCACCAAAGCCTCCATCCCCATCCAGCCTGATGACCTCTGACCTCTGGCAGACTCATGTTGCTGGACTAGAGACGTTTTTCAAGGACCACATGCTCCCAAAGTTGGCACTGCAACAGTGAACATCATAAAAATATTTTTTTTTAAAGAACCATATACAAACACGTTTTCCTCCACTACATCAAAAGAACACTTAAGTACATGCAATTCTGTCCTTGAAACATTTAATTCCATTCATTCCTACGGAGGACTGCTCCTGCTGGGGAGAGCCAATATGGCCGACTGGTGGCTTCAAAGCCTGTCAATGGCCAATACATAGCATCAGCAATCCAGGGTTTATATACGTCGTCATTGGTGAAGACAGGTGTCATCTCACGTGCTGCCGTGCTCTCCTGTTGTCAAGGCACCTCATTGTCAAGGCCGGGATTCAAAGTTCACTATTCTGCCCTCTGGTAGGGCGCAGCCGCACCCATGCCCCTGTCTGATTGGTTGACAGGGGGTGTAAAGGGGCGGTGGCTGGGCAATCTGGGGATACATTGCCTTGAAGTTAGAACATAGGTTAGATAGCTACTGCAGCATACAACTCCCCTCTCTGTCTGTCTGCCTCTGTCTGTCTCTATCTAACATTCTCTTTCCTAGTGAATACAGCACCTCTCTTTCTCTTTCCTAGTGAATACAGCACCTATTTTTCTCTGTCCCCCTTTCTTTCTCTCTCTCAGTCTTCCTTGGCTGGGGCTTGACAGCCTCTCTCTCTCTCTCTCTCTCTCTCTCTCTCTCTCTCTCTCTGTCTCTCTCTCCCTCTCCCCTCTCCTCCCTCTCCCTCTCCCTCTCCCTCTCCCTCTCTCTGTCTCTCTGTGAGGAGGATGTCTAAGCCAGGCAGCTCAGTAGGAGGCCCAGCGGCAGCAGCAGTAGCTGATCCAGAGGTGATGTTCCAGGAGCCTGGTCCCACCGTCTCCTTCTCTAGACTACACTACTCTGTCATGGAGAGCAGAGGACCCTGCCACAAGAGAGGACCTGAGAAACACATCCTCAAAGACGTCAGGTAGGGGAATGGGTGTGGGGGGGAGTATGAGAGAGAGAGAGAGAGAGAGAGAGAGAGGGAGAGAGAGGGAGGGAGAGAGAAAGACTATGGTAAGAGAAAAATGAAGATGTGTTAATACTTGTGTATCTGTGTGTGTGAATGGCTGCGTGTATACAGATCAGTGGTTAGGTTAGTCTCCACAGTGCCTTCAGGTCCTAGATTTACATTTACATTTACATTTTAGTCATTTAGCAGACGCTCTTATCCAGAGCGACTTACAGGAGCAATTAGGGTTAAGTGCCTTGCTCAAGGGCACATTAACGTCATTTAGCAGACGCTCTTAGCCAGAGCGACTCACAAATTGGTGCGTTCACCCTATAGCCAGTGGGATAACCACTTTACAATTTGGGGGGTAGAAGGATTACTTTATCCTATCCCAGGTATTCCTTAAAGAGGTGGGGTTTCAAATGTCTCCGGAAGGTGGTGAGTGACTCCGCTGTCCTGGCGTCGTGAGGGAGCTTGTTCCACCATTGGGGTGCCAGAGCAGCGAACAGTTTTGACTGGGCTGAGCGGGAACTATGCTTCCGCAGAGGAAGGGGAGCCAGCAGGCCAGAGGTGGATGAACGCAATGCCCTCGATTGGGTGTAGGGACTGATCAGAGCCTGAAGGTACAGAGGTGCCGTTCCCCTCACTGCTCCATAGGCAAGCACCATGGTCTTGTAGCGGATGCGAGCTTCAACTGGAAGCCAGTGGAGTGTGCGGAGGAGGGGGGTGACGTGAGAGAACTTGGGAAGGTTGAACACCAGACGGGCTGCGGCATTCTGGATGAGTTGTAGGGGTTTAATGGCACAGGCAGGGAGGCCAGCCAACAGCGAGTTGCAGTAGTCCAGCCCGGCAGTAGTCCAGCCGGGAGATGACAAGTATCCACAGTGCCATCAGGTCCTAGATCAGTGGTTAGGTTAGTATCCACAGGGCCATCTGGTCCTAGATCAGTGGTTAGGTTAGTATCCACAGTGCCATCAGGTCCTAGATCAGTGGTTAGGTTAGTCTCCACAGGGCCATCAGGTCCTAGATCAGTGGTTAGGTTAGTATCCACAGGGCCATCAGGTCCTAGATCAGTGGTTAGGTTAGTCTCCACAGTGCCATCAGGTCCTAGATCAGTGGTTAGGTTAGTATCCACAGTGCCATCAGGTCCTAGATCAGTGGTTAGGTTAGTATCCACAGTGCCATCAGGTCCTAGATCAGTGGTTAGGTTAGTATCCACCGTGCCTTCAGGTCCTAGATCAGTGGTTAGGTTAGTATCCACAGTGCCATCAGGTCCTAGATCAGTGGTTAGGTTAGTATCCACAGTGCCATCAGGTCCTAGATCAGTGGTTAGGTTAGTATCCACAGGGCCATCAGGTCCTAGATCAGTGGTTAGGTTAGTCTCCACAGTGCCATCAGGTCCTAGATCAGTGGTTAGGTTAGTATCCACAGTGCCATCAGGTCCTAGATCAGTGGTTAGGTTAGTATCCACAGTGCCTTCAGGTCCTAGATCAGTGGTTAGGTTAGTATCCACAGTGCCATCAGGTCCTAGATCAGTGGTTAGGTTAGTATCCACAGTGCCATCAGGTCCTAGATCAGTGGTTAGGTTAGTCTCCACAGTGCCTTCAGGTCCTAGATCAGTGGTTAGGTTAGTATCCACAGGGCCTTCAGGTCCTAGATCAGTGGTTAGGTTAGTATCCACAGGGCCTTCAGGTCCTAGATCAGTGGTTAGGTTAGTATCTACAATGCCTTCAAAAAGTATTCACCTCCCTTGACTTTTACATGTTTTATTGTGTTACAATAAAATTGATTTTTAATTGTTATTTTTTGTCAACGATCTACATAAAATACTCTGTAATGTCAAAGTGAACATTCGTAAAACATTAATGAAATTAAAACACTAATGTATGTTGTATGTATTGACAATGAAATACATAAATAGCTCATTTACACAAGTATTCACACCCCTGAGTGAATACATGTTAGAATCACCTTTGGCAGCGATTACAGCTGTGAGTCTTTCTGGGTAAGTCTCTAAGAGCTTTGCACACCTGGATTGTACAATATTGACACATTATTCTTTTCAAAATTCTTCAAGCTTCTGTGAAATTGGTTGTTGATCATTTCTAGACAACCATGTTCAGGTCTTGCCAGAGATTTTCCAGCCAATTTAAGTCAAAACTGTAACTTGACCACTCAGGAACATTCACTGTCTTCTTGGTAAGCAACTCCAGCGTAGATTTGGTCTTGTGTTTTAGGTTATTGTCCTGCTGAAAGGTGAATTCATCTCCCAGTGTCTGGTGTAAAGCAGACTGAACCAGGTTTTCCTCTAGGATTTTGCCTGTGCTTAGCTCTATTCTGGGTTTTTTTCGCAAAAAAAAACTCTCCAGTCCTTGCCGATGACATGCATACCCATAACATTACGCAGCCACCACCATGATTGGAAATATGAAGAGTGGTACTCAGTGATGTGTTGTGTTGGATTTGCCCCAAACATAATACTTTGTATTCAGGACATGAAGGTCATTTCTTTGCCACATCTTTTGCAGTTTTACCTTTGTCCCTTATTGTAAACAGGATGCATGTTTTGGAATATGTTTTATTCTGTACAGGCTTCCTTCTTTTCATTCTGTCATTTAGGTTAGTATTGTGGAGTAACTACAATGTTGTTGATCCATCCTCAGTTTTCTCCTGTCACAGCCATTAAACTCTGTAACTGTTTTAAAGTCACCATTGGCCTCATGGTAAAATCACTGAGCGGTTTCCTTCCTCTCCGGCCACTGAGTTAGGAAGGACGCCTGTATCTTTGTAGTGACTGGGTGTATTGATAACACAGGAGGCTGGTGAGGGGAGGACGGCTCATAATAATGGCCGGAACGGCACAAATGGAATGGCATCAAACGGAACCCTATTCCCTACACAGGGCACTACTTTTGACCAGTCAGACCTTCCACTCCCCTTGACCTGATGTTATCTGGTGTTGACCAGTCAGACCTTCCACTCCCCTTGACCTGATGTTATCTGGTGTTGACCAGTCAGACCTTCCACTCCCCTTGACCTGATGTTATCTGGTGTTGACCAGTCAGACCTTCCACTCCCCTTGACCTGATGTTATCTGGTGTTGACCAGTCGGACCTTCCACTCCCCTTGACCTGATGTTATCTGGTGTTGACCAGTCAGACCTTCCACTCCCCTTGACCTGATGTTATCTGGTGTTGACCAGTCAGACCTTCCACTCCCCTTGACCTGATGTTATCTGGTGTTGACCAGTCAGACCTTCCACTCCCCTTGACCTGATGTTATCTGGTGTTGACCAGTCAGACCTTCCACTCCCCTTGACCTGATGTTATCTGGTGTTGACCAGTCAGACCTTCCACTCCCCTTGACCTGATGTTATCTGGTGTTGACCAGTCAGACCTTCCACTCCCCTTGACCTGATGTTATCTGGTGTTGACCAGTCAGACCTTCCACTCCCCTTGACCTGATGTTATCTGGTGTTGACCAGTCAGACCTTCCACTCCCCTTGACCTGATGTTATCTGGTGTTGACCAGTCAGACCTTCCACTCCCCCTTGACCTGATGTTATCTGGTGTTGACCAGTCGGACCTTCCACTCCCCTTGACCTGATGTTATCTGGTGTTGACCAGTCAGACCTTCCACTCCCCTTGACCTGATGTTATCTGGTGTTGACCAGTCAGACCTTCCACTCCCCTTGACCTGATGTTATCTGGTGTTGACCAGTCAGACCTTCCACTCCCCTTGACCTGATGTTATCTGGTGTTGACCAGTCAGACCTTCCACTCCCCTTGACCTGATGTTATCTGGTGTTGACCAGTCAGACCTTCCACTCCCCTTGACCTGATGTTATCTGGTGTTGACCAGTCAGACCTTCCACTCCCCCTTGACCTGATGTTATCTGGTGTTGACCAGTCAGACCTTCCACTCCCCTTGACCTGATGTTATCTGGTGTTGACCAGTCAGACCTTCCACTCCCCTTGACCTGATGTTATCTGGTGTTGACCAGTCAGACCTTCCACTCCCCTTGACCTGATGTTATCTGGTGTTGACCAGTCAGACCTTCCACTCCCCTTGACCTGATGTTATCTGGTGTTGACCAGTCGGACCTTCCACTCCCCCTTGACCTGATGTTATCTGGTGTTGACCAGTCGGACCTTCCACTCCCCTTGACCTGATGTTATCTGGTGTTGACCAGTCGGACCTTCCACTCCCCTTGACCTGATGTTATCTGGTGTTGACCAGTCGGACCTTCCACTCCCCTTGACCTGATGTTATCTGGTGTTGACCAGTCAGACCTTCCACTCCCCTTGACCTGATGTTATCTGGTGTTGACCAGTCAGACCTTCCACTCCCCTTGACCTGATGTTATCTGGTGTTGACCAGTCAGACCTTCCACTCCCCTTGACCTGATGTTATCTGGTGTTGACCAGTCAGACCTTCCACTCCCCTTGACCTGTCATTGTACTCAAGGAATTTAAACAGTTGGAAAACAGTTGTGTTAAAATGTATCTCAGTGGGCTAACAAGGTCCCTAATGCTAACTCTCACTGCTTAACACCTAGGCTTTATCTCAGTGGGCTAACAAGGTCCCTAATGCTAGCTCTCACTGCTTAACACCTAGGCTTTATCTCAGTGGGCTAACAAGGTCCCTAATGCTAGCTCTCACTGCTTAACACCTAGGCTTTATCTCAGTGGGCGAACAAGGTCCCTAATGCTAACTCTCACTGCTTAACACCTAGGCTTTATCTCAGTGGGCTAACAAGGTCCCTAATGCTAGCTCTCACTGCTTAACACCTAGGCTTTATCTCAGTGGGCTAACAAGGTCCCTAATGCTAACTCTCACTGCTTAACACCTAGGCTTTATCTCAGTGGGCTAACAAGGTCCCTAATGCTAGCTCTCACTGCTTAACACCTAGGCTTTATCTCAGTGGGCTAACAAGGTCCCTAATGCTAGCTCTCACTGCTTAACACCTAGGCTTTATCTCAGTTGGAGAACAAGCTCCTGAGCACAGGTGATTGGTTATGCTGTGTCATGGTAGTCACTTTTGATTGGTCATTTTATAGCATGGTCACTTTTGATGTCATGGTAATTTCTGATTGGTTATTCTGTGTCATGGTCATTTCTGATTGGCTTTTCCAGCGGCATCATGAGACCAGGGATGAACGCCATCATGGGGCCGACAGGAAGTGGAAAAACATCGTAAGTCACGCACACACACACACACACACACACACACACACACACACACACACACACACACACACACACACACACACACACACACACACACACACACACACACACACACACACACACACACACACACACACACACACACACACACACACACACACACACCCTCTCCTCTCCTCTCTCCCTAGTCTCCTGGATGTGATAGCAGGTCGTAAGGACCCACACCCCCTCTCCTCTCCTCTCTCCCTAGTCTCCTGGATGTGATAGCAGGTCGTAAGGACCCACACCCCCTCTCCTCTCCTCTCTCCCTAGTCTCCTGGATGTGATAGCAGGTCGTAAGGACACACACCCCCTCTCCTCTCCTCTCTCCCTAGTCTCCTGGATGTGATAGCAGGTCGTAAGGACCCACACCCCCTCTCCTCTCCTCTCTCCCTAGTCTCCTGGATGTGATAGCAGGTCATAAGGGACCCACACCCCTCTCCCTCTCCTCTCTCCCTAGTCTCCTGGATGTGATAGCAGGTCGTGGGGACCCACACCCCCTCTCCTCTCCTCTCTCCCTAGTCTCCTGGATGTGATAGCAGGTCGTAAGGACCCACACCCCCTCTCCTCTCCTCTCTCCCTAGTCTCCTGGATGTGATAGCAGGTCGTAAGGACCCACACCCCCTCTCCTCTCCTCTCTCCCTAGTCTCCTGGATGTGATAGCAGGTCGTAAGGACCCACACCCCCTCTCCTCTCCTCTCTCCCTAGTCTCCTGGATGTGATAGCAGGTCGTAAGGACCCAGCAGGGTTGAAGTTTGGTCAGGTTCTGGTGGATGGGAAGATGGTGGACAGCGACCTCCGACTCATATCTGGCTACGTGGTGCAGGTGAGGGAGTGGAAGAGATGTTGTCTACCTCCTTTCTAAAACCTTCACTAGGGTGTTGACAGACTGCTCCAAGCCATTCTGGTTATAGGGGAGTGTAAGAGATGTTGTCTACCTTTCTAAAACCTTCACTGTGGTGTTGACAGACTGCTCCAAGTCATCCTGGTTATAGGGGAGTGTAAGAGATGTTGTCTACCTTTTCTAAAACCTTCACTAGGGTGTTGACAGACTGCTCCAAGTCATTCTGGTTATAGGGGAGTGGAAGAGATGTTGTCTACCTTTTCTAAAACCTTCACTAGGGTGTTGACAGACTGCTCCAAGTCATTCTGGTTATAGGGGAGTGTAAGAGATGTTGTCTACCTTTTCTAAAACCTTCACTAGGGTTTTGACAGACTGCTCCAAGTCATCCTGGTTATAGGGGAGTGTAAGAGATGTTGTCTACCTTTTCTAAAACCTTCACTAGGGTGTTGACAGACTGCTCCAAGTCATTCTGGTTATAGGGGAGTGTAAGAGATGTTGTCTACCTTTTCTAAAACCTTCACTAGGGTGTTGACAGACTGCTCCAAGCCATTCTGGTTATAGGGGAGTGTAAGATATGTTGTCTACCTTTCTAAAACCTTCACTGTGGTGTTGACAGACTGCTCCAAGTCATTCTGGTTATAGGGGAGTGTAAGAGATGTTGTCTACACCTTTCTAAAACCTTCACTGTGGTGTTGACAGACTGCTCCAAGTCATTCTGGTTATAGGGGAGTGTAAGATATGTTGTCTACCTTTCTAAAACCTTCACTGTGGTGTTGACAGACTGCTCCAAGTCATTCTGGTTATAGGGGAGTGTAAGAGATGTTGTCTATCTTTCTAAAACCTTCACTAGGGTGTTGACAGACTGCTCCAAGTCATTCTGGTTATAGGGGAGTGTAAGAGATGTTGTCTACACCTTTCTAAAACCTTCACTGTGGTGTTGACAGACTGCTCCAAGTCATGCTGGTTATAGGGGAGTGTAAGAGAGGTTGTCTACACCTTTCTAAAACCTTCACTGTGGTATTGACAGACTGCTCCAAGTCATTCTGGTTATAGGGGAGTGTAAGAGATGTTGTCTACCTTTTCTAAAACCTTCACTGTGGTGTTGACAGACTGCTCCAAGTCATTCTGGTTATAGGGGAGTGTAAGAGATGTTGTCTACCTCCTTTCTAAAACCTTCACTGTGGTATTGACAGACTGCTCCAAGTCATTCTGGTTATAGGGGAGTGTAAGAGATGTTGTCTACCTTTTCTAAAACCTTCACTGTGGTGTTGACAGACTGCTCCAAGTCATTCTGGTTATAGGGGAGTGTAAGAGATGTTGTCTACCTCCTTTCTAAAACCTTCACTGTGGTGTTGACAGACTGCTCCAAGTCATTGTGGTTATAGGGGAGTGTAAGATATGTTATCTACCTTTTCTAAAACCTTCACTAGGGTGTTGACAGACTGCTCCAAGTCATTCTGGTTATAGGGGAGTGTAAGAGATGTTGTCTACACCTTTCTAAAACCTTCACTGTGGTGTTGACAGACTGCTCCAAGTCATTCTGGTTATAGGGGAGTGTAAGAGATGTTGTCTACCTTTTCTAAAACCTTCACTAGGGTGTTGACAGACTGCTCCAAGTCATTCTGGTTATAGGGGAGTGTAAGAGATGTTGTCTACCTTTCTAAAACCTTCACTAGGGTGTTGACAGACTGCTCCAAGTCATTCTGGTTATAAGGGAGTGTAAGAGATGTTGTCTACCTTTTCTAAAACCTTCACTAGGGTGTTGACAGACTGCTCCAAGTCATTCTGGTTATAGGGGAGTGTAAGAGATGTTGTCTACCTTTCTAAAACCTTCACTAGGGTGTTGACAGACTGCTCCAAGTCATTCTGGTTATAGGGGAGTGTAAGATATGTTGTCTACCTTTCTAAAACCTTCACTAGGGTGTTGACAGACTGCTCCAAGTCATTCTGGTTATAGGGGAGTGTAAGAGATGTTGTCTACCTTTCTAAAACCTTCACTAGGGTGTTGACAGACTGCTCCAAGTCATTCTGGTTATAGGGGAGTGTAAGATATGTTGTCTACCTTTTCTAAAACCTTCACTGTGGTGTTGACAGACTGCTCGAAGTCATTCTGGTTATAGGGGAGTGTAAGATATGTTGTCTACCTTTCTAAAACCTTCACTGTGGTGTTGACAGACTGCTCCAAGTCATTCTGGTTATAGGGGAGTGTAAGATATGTTGTCTACCTTTTCTAAAACCTTCACTGTGGTGTTGACAGACTGCTCCAAGTCATTCTGGTTATAGGGGAGTGTAAGATATGTTGTCTACCTTTCTAAAACCTTCACTGTGGTGTTGACAGACTGCTCCAAGTCATTCTGGTTATAGGGGAGTGTAAGATATGTTGTCTACCTTTTCTAAAACCTTCACTGTGGTGTTGACAGACTGCTCCAAGTCATTCTGGTTATAGGGGAGTGTAAGAGATGTTGTCTACCTTTCTAAAACCTTCACTGTGGTGTTGACAGACTGCTCCAAGTCATTCTGGTTATAGGGGAGAGTAAGATATGTTGTCTACCTTTTCTAAAACCTTCACTGTGGTGTTGACAGACTGCTCCAAGTCATCCTGGTTATAGGGGAGTGTAAGAGATGTTGTGTACCTTTCTAAAACCTTCACTGTGGTGTTGACAGACTGCTCCAAGTCATTCTGGTTATAGGGGAGTGTAAGAGATGTTGTCTACACTTTTCTAAAACCTTCACTAGGGTGTTGACAGACTGCTCCAAGTCATTCTGGTTATAGGGGAGTGTAAGAGATGTTGTCTACACTTTTCTAAAACCTTCACTAGGGTGTTGACAGAATGCTCCAAGTCATTCTGGTTATAGGGGAGTGTAAGAGATGTTGTCTACCTCCTTTCTAAAAGCTTCCCTAGGGTGTTGACAGACTGCTCCAAGTCATTCCTGGTTATAGGTGAGTGTAAGATATGTTGTCTACCTTTTCTAAAACCTTCACTAGGGTGTTGACAGACTGCTCCAAGTCATTCTGGTTATAGGGGAGTGTAAGAGATGTTGTCTACCTTTCTAAAACCTTCACTGTGGTGTTGACAGACTGCTCCAAGTCATCCTGGTTATAGGGGAGTGTAAGAGATGTTGTCTACCTTTCTAAAACCTTCACTAGGGTGTTGACAGACTGCTCCAATTCATTCTGGTTATAGGGGAGTGTAAGAGATGTTGTCTACCTTTTCTAAAACCTTCACTGTGGTGTTGACAGACTGCTCCAAGTCATTCTGGTTATAGGGGAGTGTAAGAGATGTTGTCTACCTCCTTTCTAAAACCTTCACTGTGGTGTTGACAGACTGCTCCAAGTAAGTCATTCTGGTTATAGGGGAGTGTAAGAGATGTTGTCTACCTTTTCTAAAACCTTCACTGTGGTGTTGACAGACTGCTCCAAGTCATTCTGGTTATAGGGGAGTGTAAGATATGTTGTCTACCTTTTCTAAAACCTTCACTGTGGTGTTGACAGACTGCTCCAAGTCATTCTGGTTATAGGGGAGTGTAAGAGATGTTGTCTACCTTTCTAAAACCTTCACTGTGGTGTTGACAGACTGCTCCAAGTCATTCTGGTTATAGGGGAGTGTAAGATATGTTGTCTACCTTTTCTAAAACCTTCACTGTGGTGTTGACAGACTGCTCCAAGTCATTCTGGTTATAGGGGAGTGTAAGATATGTTGTCTACCTTTTCTAAAACCTTCACTGTGGTGTTGACAGACTGCTCCAAGTCATTCTGGTTATAGGGGAGTGTAAGATATGTTGTCTACCTTTTCTAAAACCTTCACTAGGGTGTTGTCAGACTGCTCCAAGTCATTCTGGTTATAGGGGAGTGTAAGAGATGTTGTCTACACCTTTCTAAAACCTTCACTGTGGTGTTGACAGACTGCTCCAAGTCATCCTGGTTATAGGGGAGTGTAAGAGATGTTGTGTACCTTTCTAAAACCTTCACTGTGGTGTTGACAGACTGCTCCAAGTCATTGTGGTTATAGGGGAGTGTAAGATATGTTATCTACCTTTTCTAAAACCTTCACTAGGGTGTTGACAGACTGCTCCAAGTCATTCTGGTTATAGGGGAGTGTAAGAGATGTTGTCTACACCTTTCTAAAACCTTCACTGTGGTGTTGACAGACTGCTCCAAGTCATTCTGGTTATAGGGGAGTGTAAGAGATGTTGTCTACCTTTTCTAAAACCTTCACTAGGGTGTTGACAGACTGCTCCAAGTCATTCTGGTTATAGGGAGTGTAAGAGATGTTGTCTACCTTTCTAAAACCTTCACTAGGGTGTTGACAGACTGCTCCAAGTCATTCTGGTTATAAGGGAGTGTAAGAGATGTTGTCTACCTTTTCTAAAACCTTCACTAGGGTGTTGACAGACTGCTCCAAGTCATTCTGGTTATAGGGGAGTGTAAGAGATGTTGTCTACCTTTCTAAAACCTTCACTAGGGTGTTGACAGACTGCTCCAAGTCATTCTGGTTATAGGGGAGTGTAAGATATGTTGTCTACCTTTCTAAAACCTTCACTAGGGTGTTGACAGACTGCTCCAAGTCATTCTGGTTATAGGGAGTGTAAGAGATGTTGTCTACCTTTCTAAAACCTTCACTAGGGTGTTGACAGACTGCTCCAAGTCATTCTGGTTATAGGGGAGTGTAAGATATGTTGTCTACCTTTTCTAAAACCTTCACTGTGGTGTTGACAGACTGCTCGAAGTCATTCTGGTTATAGGGGAGTGTAAGATATGTTGTCTACCTTTCTAAAACCTTCACTGTGGTGTTGACAGACTGCTCCAAGTCATTCTGGTTATAGGGGAGTGTAAGATATGTTGTCTACCTTTTCTAAAACCTTCACTGTGGTGTTGACAGACTGCTCCAAGTCATTCTGGTTATAGGGGAGTGTAAGAGATGTTGTCTACCTTTCTAAAACCTTCACTGTGGTGTTGACAGACTGCTCCAAGTCATTCTGGTTATAGGGGAGTGTAAGATATGTTGTCTACCTTTTCTAAAACCTTCACTGTGGTGTTGACAGACTGCTCCAAGTCATTCTGGTTATAGGGGAGTGTAAGAGATGTTGTCTACCTTTTCTAAAACCTTCACTGTGGTGTTGACAGACTGCTCCAAGTCATTCTGGTTATAGGGGAGAGTAAGATATGTTGTCTACCTTTTCTAAAACCTTCACTGTGGTGTTGACAGACTGCTCCAAGTCATCCTGGTTATAGGGGAGTGTAAGAGATGTTGTGTACCTTTCTAAAACCTTCACTGTGGTGTTGACAGACTGCTCCAAGTCATTCTGGTTATAGGGGAGTGTAAGAGATGTTGTCTACACTTTTCTAAAACCTTCACTAGGGTGTTGACAGACTGCTCCAAGTCATTCTGGTTATAGGGGAGTGTAAGAGATGTTGTCTACACTTTTCTAAAACCTTCACTAGGGTGTTGACAGAATGCTCCAAGTCATTCTGGTTATAGGGGAGTGTAAGAGATGTTGTCTACCTCCTTTCTAAAAGCTTCCCTAGGGTGTTGACAGACTGCTCCAAGTCATTCTGGTTATAGGTGAGTGTAAGATATGTTGTCTACCTTTTCTAAAACCTTCACTAGGGTGTTGACAGACTGCTCCAAGTCATTCTGGTTATAGGGGAGTGTAAGAGATGTTGTCTACCTTTCTAAAACCTTCACTGTGGTGTTGACAGACTGCTCCAAGTCATCCTGGTTATAGGGGAGTGTAAGAGATGTTGTCTACCTTTCTAAAACCTTCACTAGGGTGTTGACAGACTGCTCCAATTCATTCTGGTTATAGGGGAGTGTAAGAGATGTTGTCTACCTTTTTCTAAAACCTTCACTGTGGTGTTGACAGACTGTTCCAAGTCATTCTGGTTATAGGGAGTGTAAGAGATGTTGTCTACCTCCTTTCTAAAACCTTCACTGTGGTGTTGACAGACTGCTCCAAGTTCATTCTGGTTATAGGGGAGTGTAAGATATGTTGTCTACCTTTTCTAAAACCTTCACTAGGGTGTTGACAGACTGCTCCAAGTCATTCTGGTTATAGGGGAGTGTAAGAGATGTTGTCTACACCTTTCTAAAACCTTCACTGTGGTGTTGACAGACTGCTCCAAGTCATCCTGGTTATAGGGGAGTGTAAGAGATGTTGTGTACCTTTCTAAAACCTTCACTGTGGTGTTGACAGACTGCTCCAAGTCATTCTGGTTATAGGGGAGTGTAAGAGATGTTGTCTACACTTTTCTAAAACCTTCACTAGGTGTTGACAGACTGCTCCAAGTCATTCTGGTTATAGGGGAGTGTAAGAGATGTTGTCTACACTTTTCTAAAACCTTCACTGTGGTGTTGACAGACTGCTCCAAGTCATTCTGGTTATAGGGGAGTGTAAGAGATGTTGTCTACCTCCTTTCTAAAAGCTTCCCTAGGGTGTTGACAGACTGCTCCAAGTCATTCTGGTTATAGGGGAGTGTAAGATATGTTGTCTACCTTTTCTAAAACCTTCACTAGGGTGTTGACAGACTGCTCCAAGTCATTCTAGTTATAGGGGAGTGTAAGAGATGTTGTCTACCTTTCTAAAACCTTCACTGTGGTGTTGACAGACTGCTCCAAGTCATCCTGGTTATAGGGGAGTGTAAGAGATGTTGTCTACCTTTCTAAAACCTTCACTAGGGTGTTGACAGACTGCTCCAATTCATTCTGGTTATAGGGGAGTGTAAGAGATGTTGTCTACCTTTTCTAAAACCTTCACTGTGGTGTTGACAGACTGCTCCAAGTCATTCTGGTTATATGGGAGTGTAAGAGATGTTGTCTACCTCCTTTCTAAAACCTTCACTGTGGTGTTGACAGACTGCTCCAAGTAAGTCATTCTGGTTATAGGGGAGTGTAAGAGATGTTGTCTATCTTTTCTAAACCCTTCACTGTGGTGTTGACAGACTGCTCCAAGTCATTCTGGTTATAGGGGAGTGTAAGAGATGTTGTCTACCTTTTCTAAAACCTTCACTAGGGTGTTGACAGACTGCTCCAAGTCATTCTGGTTATAGGGGAGTGTAAGAGATGTTGTCTACCTTTCTAAAACCTTCACTGTGGTATTGACAGACTGCTCCAAGTCATTCTGGTTATAGGGGAGTGTAAGAGATGTTGTCTACCTTTTCTAAAACCTTCACTAGGGTGTTGACAGACTGCTCCAAGTCATTCTGGTTATAGGGGAGTGTAAGAGATGTTGTCTACCTCCTTTCTAAAACCTTCACTGTGGTGTTGACAGACTGCTCCAAGTAAGTCATTCTGGTTATAGGGGAGTGTAAGAGATGTTGTCTACCTTTTCTAAAACCTTCACTGTGGTGTTGACAGACTGCTCCAAGTCATTCTGGTTATAGGGGAGAGTAAGATATGTTGTCTACCTTTTCTAAAACCTTCACTAGGGTGTTGACAGACTGCTCCAAGTCATTCTGGTTATAGGGGAGTGTAAGAGATGTTGTCTACCTTTCTAAAACCTTCACTGTGGTGTTGACAGACTGCTCCAAGTCATTCTGGTTATAGGGGAGTGGAAGAGATGTTGTCTACACCTTTCTAAGACCTTCACTGTGGTGTTGACAGACTGCTCCAAGTCATCCTGGTTATAGGGGAGTGTAAGAGATGTTGTGTACCTCTTTCTAAAACTTCCCTAGGGTGTTGACAGACTGCTCCAAGTCATTCTGGTTATAGGGAGTGTAAGATATGTTGTCTACACTTTTCTAAAACCTTCACTAGGGTGTTGACAGACTGCTCCAAGTCATTCTGGTTATAGGGGAGTGTAAGAGATGTTGTCTACCTTTTCTAAAACCTTCACTGTGGTGTTGACAGACTGCTCCAAGTCATCCTGGTTATAGGGAGTGTAAGAGATGTTGTCTACCTCCTTTCTAAAACCTTCACTAGGGTGTTGACAGACTGCTCCAATTCATTCTGGTTATAGTGGAGTGTAAGATATGTTGTCTACCTTTTCTAAAACCTTCACTGTGGTGTTGACAGACTGCTCCAAGTCATTCTGGTTATAGGGGAGTGTAAGAGATGTTGTCTACCTCCTTTCTAAAACCTTCACTGTGGTGTTGACAGACTGCTCCAAGTTCATTCTGGTTATAGGGGAGTGTAAGAGATGTTGTCTACCTTTTCTAAAACCTTCACTGTGGTGTTGACAGACTGCTCCAAGTCATTCTGGTTATAGGGAGTGTAAGAGATGTTGTCTACCTTTTCTAAAACCTTCACTAGGGTGTTGACAGACTGCTCCAAGTCATTCTGGTTATAGGGGAGTGTAAGAGATGTTGTCTACCTTTTCTAAAACCTTCACTAGGGTGTTGACAGACTGCTCCAATTCATTCTGGTTATAGGGGAGTGTAAGAGATGTTGTCTACCTTTTCTAAAACCTTCACTGTGGTGTTGACAGACTGCTCCAAGTCATTCTGGTTATAGGGGAGTGTAAGAGATGTTGTCTACCTCCTTTCTAAAACCTTCACTGTGGTGTTGACAGACTGCTCCAAGTAAGTCATTCTGGTTATAGGGGAGTGTAAGAGATGTTGTCTACCTTTTCTAAAACCTTCACTGTGGTGTTGACAGACTGCTCCAAGTCATTCTGGTTATAGGGGAGAGTAAGATATGTTGTCTACCTTTTCTAAAACCTTCACTAGGGTGTTGACAGACTGCTCCAAGTCATTCTGGTTATAGGGGAGTGTAAGAGATGTTGTCTGCCTTTTCTAAAACCTTCACTAGGGTGTTGACAGACTACTCCAAGTCATTCTGGTTATAGGGGAGTGTAAGAGATGTTGTCTACACTTTTCTAAAACCTTCACTAGGGTGTTGACAGACTGCTCCAAGTCATTCTGGTTATAGGGGAGTGTAAGAGATGTTGTCTACCTCCTTTCTAAAACCTTCACTAGGGTGTTGACAGACTGCTCCAAGTCATTCTGGTTATAGGGGAGTGGAAGAGATGTTGTCTACCTTTTCTAAAACCTTCACTGTGGTGTTGACAGACTGCTCCAAGTCATTCTGGTTATAGGGGAGAGTAAGATATGTTGTCTACCTTTTCTAAAACCTTCACTAGGGTGTTGACAGACTGCTCCAAGTCATTCTGGTTATAGGGGAGTGTAAGAGATGTTGTCTACCTTTCTAAAACCTTCACTGTGGTGTTGACAGACTGCTCCAAGTCATTCTGGTTATAGGGGAGTGGAAGAGATGTTGTCTACACCTTTCTAAAACCTTCACTGTGGTGTTGACAGACTGCTCCAAGTCATCCTGGTTATAGGGGAGTGTAAGAGATGTTGTGTACCTTCATAAAACCTTCACTGTGGTGTTGACAGACTGCTCCAAGTCATTCTGGTTATAGGGGAGTGTAAGAGATGTTGTCTACACTTTTCTAAAACCTTCACTAGGGTGTTGACAGACTGCTCCAAGTCATTCTGGTTATAGGGGAGTGTAAGAGATGTTGTCTACACTTTTCTAAAACCTTCACTAGGGTGTTGACAGACTGCTCCAAGTCATTCTGGTTATAGGGGAGTGTAAGAGATGTTGTCTACCTCCTTTCTAAAAGCTTCCCTAGGGTGTTGACAGACTGCTCCAAGTCATTCTGGTTATAGGGGGAGTGTAAGATATGTTGTCTACCTTTTCTAAAACCTTCACTAGGGTGTTGACAGACTGCTCCAAGTCATTCTGGTTATAGGGGAGTGTAAGAGATGTTGTCTACCTTTCTAAAACCTTCACTGTGGTATTGACAGACTGCTCCAAGTCATTCTGGTTATAGGGGAGTGTAAGAGATGTTGTCTACCTTTTCTAAAACCTTCACTAGGGTGTTGACAGACTGCTCCAATTCATTCTGGTTATAGGGGAGTGTAAGAGATGTTGTCTACCTTTTCTAAAACCTTCACTGTGGTGTTGACAGACTGCTCCAAGTCAT
Source organism: Coregonus clupeaformis (assembly GCF_020615455.1). Taxonomy (NCBI): domain Eukaryota; kingdom Metazoa; phylum Chordata; class Actinopteri; order Salmoniformes; family Salmonidae; genus Coregonus; species Coregonus clupeaformis. Next base: position 94,717 of record NW_025534578.1, on the reverse strand, counting down.
TCTGGTTATAGGGGAGTGTAAGAGATGTTGTCTACCTCCTTTCTAAAACCTTCACTGTGGTGTTGACAGACTGCTCCAAGTAAGTCATTCTGGTTATAGGGGAGTGTAAGAGATGTTGTCTACCTTTTCTAAAACCTTCACTGTGGTGTTGACAGACTGCTCCAAGTCATTCTGGTTATAGGGGAGTGTAAGAGATGTTGTCTACACTTTTCTAAAACCTTCACTAGGGTGTTGACAGACTGCTCCAAGTCATTCTGGTTATAGGGAAGTGTAAGAGATGTTGTCTACACTTTTCTAAAACCTTCACTAGGGTGTTGACAGACTGCTCCAAGTCATTCTGGTTATAGGGGAGTGTAAGAGATGTTGTCTACCTCCTTTCTAAAAGCTTCCCTAGGGTGTTGACAGACTGCTCCAAGTCATTCTGGTTATAGGGGAGTGTAAGATATGTTGTCTACCTTTTCTAAAACCTTCACTAGGGTGTTGACAGACTGCTCCAAGTCATTCTGGTTATAGGGGAGTGTAAGAGATGTTGTCTACCTTTCTAAAACCTTCACTGTGGTATTGACAGACTGCTCCAAGTCATTCTGGTTATAGGGGAGTGTAAGAGATGTTGTCTACCTTTTCTAAAACCTTCACTAGGGTGTTGACAGACTGCTCCAATTCATTCTGGTTATAGGGGAGTGTAAGAGATGTTGTCTACCTTTTCTAAAACCTTCACTGTGGTGTTGACAGACTGCTCCAAGTCATTCTGGTTATAGGGGAGTGTAAGAGATGTTGTCTACCTCCTTTCTAAAACCTTCACTGTGGTGTTGACAGACTGCTCCAAGTAAGTCATTCTGGTTATAGGGGAGTGTAAGAGATGTTGTCTACCTTTTCTAAAACCTTCACTGTGGTGTTGACAGACTGCTCCAAGTCATTCTGGTTATAGGGGAGTGTAAGAGATGTTGTCTACACTTTTCTAAAACCTTCACTAGGGTGTTGACAGACTGCTCCAAGTCATTCTGGTTATAGGGGAGTGTAAGAGATGTTGTCTACACTTTTCTAAAACCTTCACTAGGGTGTTGACAGACTGCTCCAAGTCATTCTGGTTATAGGGGAGTGTAAGAGATGTTGTCTACCTCCTTTCTAAAAGCTTCCCTAGGGTGTTGACAGACTGCTCCAAGTCATTCTGGTTATAGGGGAGTGTAAGATATGTTGTCTACCTTTTCTAAAACCTTCACTAGGGTGTTGACAGACTGCTCCAAGTCATTCTGGTTATAGGGGAGTGTAAGAGATGTTGTCTACCTTTCTAAAACCTTCACTGTGGTATTGACAGACTGCTCCAAGTCATTCTGGTTATAGGGGAGTGTAAGAGATGTTGTCTACCTTTTCTAAAACCTTCACTAGGGTGTTGACAGACTGCTCCAATTCATTCTGGTTATAGGGGAGTGTAAGAGATGTTGTCTACCTTTTCTAAAACCTTCACTGTGGTGTTGACAGACTGCTCCAAGTCATTCTGGTTATAGGGGAGTGTAAGAGATGTTGTCTACCTCCTTTCTAAAAGCTTCCCTAGGGTGTTGACAGACTGCTCCAAGTCATTCTGGTTATAGGGGAGTGTAAGATATGTTGTCTACCTTTTCTAAAACCTTCACTAGGGTGTTGACAGACTGCTCCAAGTCATTCTGGTTATAGGGGAGTGTAAGAGATGTTGTCTACCTTTCTAAAACCTTCACTGTGGTATTGACAGACTGCTCCAAGTCATTCTGGTTATAGGGGAGTGTAAGAGATGTTGTCTACCTTTTCTAAAACCTTCACTAGGGTGTTGACAGACTGCTCCAATTCATTTTGGTTATAGGGGAGTGTAAGAGATGTTGTCTACCTTTTCTAAAACCTTCACTGTGGTGTTGACAGACTGCTCCAAGTCATTCTGGTTATAGGGGAGTGTAAGAGATGTTGTCTACCTCCTTTCTAAAACCTTCACTGTGGTGTTGACAGACTGCTCCAAGTAAGTCATTCTGGTTATAGGGGAGTGTAAGAGATGTTGTCTACCTTTTCTAAAACCTTCACTGTGGTGTTGACAGACTGCTCCAAGTCATTCTGGTTATAGGGGAGTGTAAGAGATGTTGTCTACACTTTTCTAAAACCTTCACTAGGGTGTTGACAGACTGCTCCAAGTCATTCTGGTTATAGGGGAGTGTAAGAGATGTTGTCTACACTTTTCTAAAACCTTCACTAGGGTGTTGACAGACTGCTCCAAGTCATTCTGGTTATAGGGGAGTGTAAGAGATGTTGTCTACCTCCTTTCTAAAAGCTTCCCTAGGGTGTTGACAGACTGCTCCAAGTCATTCTGGTTATAGGGGAGTGTAAGATATGTTGTCTACCTTTTCTAAAACCTTCACTAGGGTGTTGACAGACTGCTCCAAGTCATTCTGGTTATAGGGAGTGTAAGAGATGTTGTCTACCTTTCTAAAACCTTCACTGTGGTATTGACAGACTGCTCCAAGTCATTCTGGTTATAGGGGAGTGTAAGAGATGTTGTCTACCTTTTCTAAAACCTTCACTAGGGTGTTGACAGACTGCTCCAATTCCTTCTGGTTATAGGGGAGTGTAAGAGATGTTGTCTACCTTTTCTAAAACCTTCACTGTGGTGTTGACAGACTGCTCCAAGTCATTCTGGTTATAGGGGAGTGTAAGAGATGTTGTCTACCTCCTTTCTAAAACCTTCACTGTGGTGTTGACAGACTGCTCCAAGTAAGTCATTCTGGTTATAGGGGAGTGTAAGAGATGTTGTCTACCTTTTCTAAAACCTTCACTGTGGTGTTGACAGACTGCTCCAAGTCATTCTGGTTATAGGGGAGAGTAAGATATGTTGTCTACCTTTTCTAAAACCTTCACTAGGGTGTTGACAGACTGCTCCAAGTCATTCTGGTTATAGGGGAGTGTAAGAGATGTTGTCTACACTTTTCTAAAACCTTCACTAGGGTGTTGACAGACTGCTCCAAGTCATTCTGGTTATAGGGGAGTGTAAGAGATGTTGTCTACCTCCTTTCTAAAACCTTCACTAGGGTGTTGACAGACTGCTCCAAGTCATTCTGGTTATAGGGGAGTGGAAGAGATGTTGTCTACCTTTTCTAAAACCTTCACTGTGGTGTTGACAGACTGCTCCAAGTCATTCTGGTTATAGGGGAGAGTAAGATATGTTGTCTACCTTTTCTAAAACCTTCACTAGGGTGTTGACAGACTGCTCCAAGTCATTCTGGTTATAGGGGAGTGTAAGAGATGTTGTCTACCTTTCTAAAACCTTCACTGTGGTGTTGACAGACTGCTCCAAGTCATTCTGGTTATAGGGGAGTGGAAGAGATGTTGTCTACACCTTTCTAAAACCTTCACTGTGGTGTTGACAGACTGCTCCAAGTCATCCTGGTTATAGGGGAGTGTAAGAGATGTTGTGTACCTTTCTAAAACCTTCACTGTGGTGTTGACAGACTGCTCCAAGTCATTCTGGTTATAGGGGAGTGTAAGAGATGTTGTCTACACTTTTCTAAAACCTTCACTAGGGTGTTGACAGACTGCTCCAAGTCATTCTGGTTATAGGGGAGTGTAAGAGATGTTGTCTACACTTTTCTAAAACCTTCACTAGGGTGTTGACAGACTGCTCCAAGTCATTCTGGTTATAGGGGAGTGTAAGAGATGTTGTCTACCTCCTTTCTAAAAGCTTCCCTAGGGTGTTGACAGACTGCTCCAAGTCATTCTGGTTATAGGGGAGTGTAAGATATGTTGTCTACCTTTTCTAAAACCTTCACTAGGGTGTTGACAGACTGCTCCAAGTCATTCTGGTTATAGGGGAGTGTAAGAGATGTTGTCTACCTTTCTAAAACCTTCACTGTGGTGTTGACAGACTGCTCCAAGTCATCCTGGTTATAGGGGAGTGTAAGAGATGTTGTCTACCTTTCTAAAACCTTCACTAGGGTGTTGACAGACTGCTCCAATTCATTCTGGTTATAGGGGAGTGTAAGATATGTTTTCTACCTTTTCTAAAACCTTCACTGTGGTGTTGACAGACTGCTCCAAGTCATTCTGGTTATAGGGGAGTGTAAGAGATGTTGTCTACCTCCTTTCTAAAACCTTCACTGTGGTGTTGACAGACTGCTCCAAGTAAGTCATTCTGGTTATAGGGGAGTGTAAGAGATGTTGTCTACCTTTTCTAAAACCTTCACTGTGGTGTTGACAGACTGCTCCAAGTCATTCTGGTTATAGGGGAGTGTAAGAGATGTTGTCTACCTTTTCTAAAACCTTCACTAGGGTGTTGACAGACTGCTCCAAGTCATTCTGGTTATAGGGGAGTGTAAGAGATGTTGTCTACCTTTCTAAAACCTTCACTGTGGTATTGACAGACTGCTCCAAGTCATTCTGGTTATAGGGGAGTGTAAGAGATGTTGTCTACCTTTTCTAAAACCTTCACTAGGGTGTTGACAGACTGCTCCAATTCATTCTGGTTATAGGGGAGTGTAAGAGATGTTGTCTACCTTTTCTAAAACCTTCACTGTGGTGTTGACAGACTGCTCCAAGTCATTCTGGTTATAGGGGAGTGTAAGAGATGTTGTCTACCTCCTTTCTAAAACCTTCACTGTGGTGTTGACAGACTGCTCCAAGTAAGTCATTCTGGTTATAGGGGAGTGTAAGAGATGTTGTCTACCTTTTCTAAAACCTTCACTGTGGTGTTGACAGACTGCTCCAA
>NW_025534578.1:72500-85000 GCF_020615455.1 Coregonus clupeaformis | reverse complement strand
CTTCCCTCTCAAGATAAGACCCTGACCCTCCTCTTCCCTCTCAAGATAAGACCCTGACCCTCCTCTTCCCTCTCAAGATAAGACCCTGACCCTCCTCTTCCCTCTCAAGATAAGACCCTGACCCTCCTCTTCCCTCTCAAGATAAGACCCTGACCCTCCTCTTCCCTCTCAAGATAAGACCCTGACCCTCCTCTTCCCTCTCAAGATAAGACCCTGACCCTCCTCTTCCCTCTCAAGATAAGACCCTGACCCTCCTCTTCCCTCTCAAGATAAGACCCTGACCCTCCTCTTCCCTCTCAAGATAAGACCCTGACCCTCCTCTTCCCTCTCAAGATAAGACCCTGACCCTCCTCTTCCCTCTCAAGATAAGACCCTGACCCTGCTCTTCCCTCTCAAGATAAGACCCTGACCCTGCTCTTCCCTCTCAAGATAAGACCCTGACCCTGTTCTTCCCTCTTAAGATAAGACCCTGACCCTGCTCTTCCCTCTCAAGATAAGACCCTGACCCTCCTCTTCCCTCTCAAGATAAGACCCTGACCCTCCTCTTCCCTCTCAAGATAAGACCTTGACCCTGCTCTTCCCTCTCAAGATAAGACCCTGACCCTGCTCTTCCCTCTCAAGATAAGACCCTGACCCTCCTCTTCCCTCTCAAGATAAGACCCTGACCCTCCTCTTCCCTCTCAAGATAACACCCTGACCCTCCTCTTCCCTCTCAAGATAAGACCCTGACCCTCCTCTTCCCTCTCAAGATAAGACCCTGACCCTCATCTTCCCTCTCAAGATAAAACCCTGACCCTCATCTTCCCTCTCAAGATAAAACCCTGACCCTCATCTTCCCTCTCAAGATAAAACCCTGACCCTCATCTTCCCTCTCAAGATAAAACCCTGACTCTCCACTTCCCTACAGACCCTAACCCCTACAGACCCTAACCCCTACAGACCCTAACCCCTACAGACCCTAACCCCTACAGACCCTAACCCCTACAGACCCTAACCCCTACAGACCTTAACCCCTACAGACCCTAACCTCTCCTCTCTTCTCTAGATGGTGAGGAGAAGAGTGACAACAGAAACCTTCTGGCAGTGAGCTACAGACAGTCTTCTCAGTACCAGAGGGTGGTGGAGGAGCTGGACCATGTGACGCAGGGTCTGGAAGGAGGGGTTGGAGGTCAGGGACAGAAGGCTGACTACGTCACCTCCTTCTGGTACCAGGTCAGCTAATCACTGAGCTCTGTCTGAACCCTCACAGCGAGAGTTCTACAAAAATATAGAGTGGAGGATTCTAGAGTTGTAGAGTTGAGAGTTACAGAACTGTAGAGCTGAGAGTTGTAGAACTGTAGAGCTGAGAGTTGTAGAACTGTAGAGCTGAGTGTTCTAGAACTGTAGAGCTGAGTGTTCTAACACTGTAGAGCTGAGTGTTCTAGAACTGTAGAGCTGAGTGTTCTAGAACTGTAGAGCTGAGTGTTCTAGAACTGTAGAGCTGAGTGTTCTAGAACTGTAGAGCTGAGTGTTCTAACACTGTAGAGCTGAGTGTTCTAACACTGTAGAGCTGAGTGTTCTAGAACTGTAGAGCTGAGTGTTCTAGAACTGTAGAGCTGAGTGTTCTAGAACTGTAGAGCTGAGTGTTACTATGGAGTGTTTGTCTGAGTTTATGAGTAAGTTGATGAACTTTGGGCAACTTTGCGCTGTATGAAAAGTGTGTGTTCTCTAGATGTGTGTTGGTGTGACTGTATTATTATATAATGTGTTGTAGAGGAGGATAGTGTGTATTATTATATAATGTGTTGTAGAGGAGGATAGTGTGTATTATTATATAATGTGTTGTAGAGGAGGATAGTGACTGTATTATTATATAATGTGTTGTAGAGGAGGATAGTGTGACTGTATTATTATATAATGTGTTGTAGAGGAGGATAGTGTGACTGTATTATTATATAATGTGTTGTAGAGGAGGATAGTGTGTATTATTATATAATGTGTTGTAGAGGAGGATAGTGACTGTATTATTATATAATGTGTTGTAGAGGAGGATAGTGACTGTATTATTATATAATGTGTTGTAGAGGAGGATAGTGTGACTGTATTATTATATAATGTGTTGTAGAGGAGGATAGTGTGACTGTATTATTATATAATGTGTTGTAGAGGAGGATAGTGTGTATTATTATATAATGTGTTGTAGAGGAGGATAGTGTGTATTATATAATGTGTTGTAGAGGAGGATAGTGTGACTGTATTATTATATAATGTGTTGTAGTGGAGGATAGTGTGACTGTATTATTATATAATGTGTTGTAGAGGAGGATAGTGTGACTATATTATTATATAATGTGTTGTAGAGGAGGATAGTGTGTATTACTATATAATGTGTTGTAGAGGAGGATAGTGTGTATTATTATATAATGTGTTGTAGAGGAGGATAGTGTGTATTATTATATAATGTGTTGTAGAGGAGGATAGTGTGTATTATTATATAATGTGTTGTTGAGGAGGATAGTGTGTATTATTATATAATGTGTTGTAGAGGAGGATAGTGTGTATTATTATATAATGTGTTGTAGAGGAGGATAGTGTGACTGTATTATTATATAATGTGTTGTAGAGGAGGATAGTGTGTATTATTATATAATGTGTTGTAGAGGAGGATAGTGTGTATTATTATATAATGTGTTGTAGAGGAGGATAGTGTGACTGTATTGTTATATAATGTTTTGTAGAGGAGGATAGTGTGACTGTATTATTATATAATGTGTTGTAGAGGAGGATAGTGTGACTGTATTATTATATAATGTGTTGTAGAGGAGGATAGTGTGTATTATTATATAATGTGTTGTAGAGGAGGATAGTGTGTATTATTATATAATGTGTTGTAGAGGAGGATAGTGTGTATTATTATATAATGTGTTGTAGAGGAGGATAGTGTGTATTATTATATAATGTGTTGTAGAGGAGGTTAGTGTGTATTATTATATAATGTGTTGTAGAGGAGGATAGTGTGTATTATTATATAATGTGTTGTAGAGGAGGATAGTGTGACTGTATTATTATATAATGTGTTGTAGAGGAGGATAGTGTGTATTATTATATAATGTGTTGTAGAGGAGGATAGTGTGTATTATTATATAATGTGTTGTAGAGGAGGATAGTGTGTATTATTATATAATGTGTTGTAGAGGAGGATAGTGACTGTATTATTATATAATGTGTTGTAGTGGAGGATAGTGTGTATTATTATATAATGTGTTGTAGAGGAGGATAGTGACTGTATTATTATATAATGTGTTGTAGAGGAAGATAGTGTGTATTATTATATAATGTGTTGTAGAGGAGGATAGTGTGACTGTATTATTATATAATGTGTTGTAGAGGAGGATAGTGTGTATTATTATATAATGTGTTGTAGAGGAGGATAGTGTGACTGTATTATTATATAATGTGTTGTAGAGGAGGATAGTGTGTATTATTATATAATGTGTTGTAGAGGAGGATAGTGTGTATTATTATATAATGTGTTGTAGAGGAGGATAGTGTGTATTATTATATAATGTGTTGTAGAGGAGGATAGTGTGTATTATTATATAATGTGTTGTAGAGGAGGTTAGTGTGTATTATTATATAATGTGTTGTGGAGGAGGATAGTGTGTATTATTATATAATGTGTTGTAGAGGAGGATAGTGTGTATTATTATATAATGTGTTGTAGAGGAGGATAGTGTGTATTATTATATAATGTGTTGTAGAGGAGGATAGTGTGTATTATTATATAATGTGTTGTAGAGGAGGATAGTGACTGTATTATTATATAATGTGTTGTAGTGGAGGATAGTGTGTATTATTATATAATGTGTTGTAGAGGAGGATAGTGACTGTATTATTATATAATGTGTTGTAGAGGAAGATAGTGTGTATTATTATATAATGTGTTGTAGAGGAGGATAGTGACTGTATTATTATATCATGTGTTGTAGAGGAGGATAGTGTGTATTATTATATAATGTGTTGTAGAGGAGGATAGTGACTGTATTATTATATAATGTGTTGTAGAGGAGGATAGTGTGTATTATTATATAATGTGTTGTAGAGGAGGATAGTGACTGTATTATTATATAATGTGTTGTAGAGGAGGATAGTGTGACTGTATTATTATATAATGTGTTGTAGAGGAGGATAGTGTGACTGTATTATTATATAATGTGCTGTAGAGGAGGGTAGTGTGTATTATTATATAATGTGTTGTAGAGGAGGATAGTGTGACTGTATTATTATATAATGTGTTGTAGAGGAGGATAGTGTGACTGTATTATTATATAATGTGTTGTAGAGGAGGATAGTGTGTATTATTATATAATGTGTTGTAGAGGAGGATAGTGTGTATTATTATATAATGTGTTGTAGAGGAGGATAGTGTGTATTATTATATAATGTGTTGTAGAGGAGGATAGTGACTGTATTATTATATAATGTGTTGTAGAGGAGGATAGTGTGTATTATTATATAATGTGTTGTAGAGGAGGATAGTGACTGTATTATTATATCATGTGTTGTATAGGAGGATAGTGTGACTGTATTATTATATAATGTGTTGTAGAGGAGGATAGTGTGACTGTATTATTATATAATGTGCTGTAGAGGAGGATAGTGTGTATTATTATATAATGTGTTGTAGAGGAGGATAGTGTGACTGTATTATTATATAATGTGTTGTAGAGGAGGATAGTGTGTATTATTATATAATGTGTTGTAGAGGAGGATAGTGTGACTGTATTATTATATAATGTGTTGTAGAGGAGGATAGTGTGTATTATTATATAATGTGTTGTAGAGGAGGATAGTGTGTATTATTATATAATGTGTTGTAGAGGAGGATAGTGTGTATTATTATATAATGTGTTGTAGAGGAGGATAGTGTGTATTATATAATGTGTTGTAGAGGAGGATAGTGTGACTGTATTATTATATAATGTGTTGTAGAGGAGGATAGTGTGACTGTATTATTATATAATGTGTTGTAGAGGAGGATAGTGTGACTGTATTATTATATAATGTGTTGTAGAGGAGGATAGTGTGTATTATTATATAATGTGTTGTAGAGGAGGATAGTGTGTATTATTATATAATGTGTTGTAGAGGAGGATAGTGTGTATTATTATATAATGTGTTGTAGAGGAGGATAGTGTGTATTATTATATAATGTGTTGTAGAGGAGGATAGTGTGACTGTATTATTATATAATGTGTTGTAGAGGAGGATAGTGTGTATTATTATATAATGTGTTGTAGAGGAGGATAGTGTGTATTATTATATAATGTGTTGTAGAGGAGGATAGTGTGTATTATTATATAATGTGTTGTAGAGGAGGATAGTGACTGTATTATTATATAATGTGTTGTAGAGGAGGATAGTGTGTATTATTATATAATGTGTTGTAGAGGAGGATAGTGTGATGTATTATTATATAATGTGTTGTAGAGGAGGATAGTGTGTATTATTATATAATGTGTTGTAGAGGAGGATAGTGTGTATTATTATATAATGTGTTGGAGAGGAGGATAGTGTGTATTATTATATAATGTGTTGTAGAGGAGGATAGTGACTGTATTATTATATAATGTGTTGTAGAGGAGGATAGTGTGTATTATTATATAATGTGTTGTAGAGGAGGATAGTGTGTATTATTATATAATGTGTTGTAGAGGAGGATAGTGTGACTGTATTATTATATAATGTGTTGTAGAGGAGGATAGTGTGTATTATTATATAATGTGTTGTAGAGGAGGATAGTGACTGTATTATTATATAATGTGTTGTAGAGGAGGATAGTGTGTATTATTATATAATGTGTTGTAGAGGAGGATAGTGTGTATTATTATGTAATGTGTTGTAGAGGAGGATAGTGTGACTGTATTATTATATAATGTGTTGTAGAGGAGGATAGTGTGACTGTATTATTATATAATGTGTTGTAGAGGAGGATAGTGTGTATTATTATATAATGTGTTGTAGAGGAGGATAGTGTGACTGTATTTTTATATAATGTGTTGTAGAGGAGGATAGTGTGTATTATTATTATATAATGTGTTGTAGAGGAGGATTGTGGCTGTATTATTATATAATCTGTTGTAGAGGAGGATAGTGTGACTGTGTGTGTGTGTCCTCTAGATGAGGATAGTTTGTGGTCGTACGGTGATGAACTCTCTCCGGAATCCCCAGACGTCGTATGCTCAGCTAGCCCTCAACATCTTCTTTGCTCTGCTGGTTGGCCTCATCTACTACCAGATACCCCTGACTCTACCTGAGGCCCTACAGAACAGGTACCTGTCTGTCTGTCTGTCTGTCTGTCTGACTAACTCATCTACTACCAGATCCCCCTGACTCTACCTGAGGCCTTACAGAACAGGTACCTGTCTACAGCTAGTCTTAGCTACGTGGTCCTCTTTAGCTCAATTGGTAGAGCACAGCGCTTGTAACGCCAGGGTAGTGGGTTCGATCCCCGGGACCACCCATACGTAAAAATGTATGCGCACGTGACTGTAAGTCGCTTTGGATAAAAGCGTCTGCTAAATGGCATATTATTATTATTATTATTATTATTATTACATCTGTTGTTATCCTACAGGTCAAAGGCATTATAGTCCTGTGTGTGTCCCATAAAGTGTCTCCTGGAATACACTCATATCAGCATCAGATCAGCAGATAACCTGTAACCTATAGGTGGGATACATACTGATGGATCTCTCTCTCTCTCTCTCTCTCTAGGATGGGAGCATTCTTTTTCCTTATCATCAACATGGTGTTTGGGAATCTTTCAGCTGTGGAACTCTTCATCAATGAGAGAGCTCTGTTCATGTGAGTCTGTGTGTGTGTGTGTGTGTTCTGACTCTCTCTGTGTGTGTGTGTTCTGAGTCTCTCTGTGTGTATGTGTGTTCTGACTCTCTCTGTGTGTATGTGTGTTCTGACTCTCTCTCTGTGTATGTGTTTTCTGACTCTCTGTGTATGTGTGTTCTGGCTCTCTCTCTGTGTATGTGTGTTCTGACTCTCTCTGTGTATGTGTGTTCTGACTCTCTCTCTGTGTATGTGTGTTCTGACTCTCTCTGTGTGTATGTGTGTTCTGACTCTCTCTCTGTGTATGTGTGTTCTGACTCTCTCTCTGTGTATGTGTGTTCTGACTCTCTCTCTGTGTGTGTGTGTTCTGACTCACTCTCTGTGTATGTGTGTTCTGACTCTCTCTCTGTGTATGTGTGTTCTGACTCTCTCTCTGTGTATGTGTTTTCTGACTCTCTGTGTATGTGTGTTCTGACTCTCTCTCTGTGTATTGTATGTGTGTTCTGACTCTCTCTCTGTGTATGTGTGTTCTGACTCTCTCTCTCTGTGTGTTCTGACTCTCTGTGTGTGTGTGTGTGTGTTCTGACTCTCTCTGTGTGTGTGTGTTCTGACTCTCTCTCTGTGTATGTGTGTTCTGACTCTCTCTCTGTGTATGTGTATTCTGACTCTCTCTCTCTCTGTGTGTGTGTGTGTGTTCTGACTCTCTCTCTCTCTGTATGTGTGTTCTGACTCTCTCTCTGTGTATGTGTGTTCTGACTCTCTCTGTGTGTGTGTGTGTGTGTGTGTGTGTGTGTGTGTGTGTGTGTGTGTGTGTTTATGACTCTCTCTCTCTGTGTATGTGTGTTCTGACTCTCTGTATGTGTGTGTGTGTTCTGACTCTCTCTCTGTGTATGTGTGTTCTGACTCTCTCTCTGTGTATGTGTGTTCTGACTCTCTCTCTGTGTGTGTGTGTTCTGACTCACTCTCTGTGTATGTGTGTTCTGACTCTCTCTCTGTGTATGTGTGTTCTGACTCTCTCTCTGTGTATGTGTTTTCTGACTCTCTGTGTATGTGTGTTCTGACTCTCTCTCTGTGTATGTGTGTTCTGACTCTCTCTCTGTGTATGTGTGTTCTGACTCTCTCTCTCTCTGTGTGTGTGTGTTCTGACTCTCTCTCTGTGTGTGTGTGTTCTGACTCTCTCTCTGTGTGTGTGTGTGTTCTGACTCTCTCTCTGTGTATGTGTGTTCTGACTCTCTCTCTGTGTATGTGTTTTCTGACTCTCTCTCTGTGTATGTGTGTTCTGACTCTCTCTCTGTGTATGTGTGTTCTGACTCTCTCTCTGTGTATGTGTGTTCTGACTCTCTCTCTCTCTCTGTGTGTGTGTTCTGACTCTCTCTCTGTGTGTGTGTGTGTTCTGACTCTCTCTCTGTGTGTGTGTGTTCTGACTCTCTCTCTGTGTATGTGTGTTCTGACTCTCTCTCTGTGTATGTGTTCTGACTCTCTCTCTCTCTGTATGTGTGTTCTGACTCTCTCTCTGTGTATGTGTGTTCTGACTCTCTCTCTGTGTGTGTGTGTGTGTGTGTTCTGACTCTCTCTCTCTCTCTGTGTATGTGTGTTCTGACTCTCTCTCTGTGTATGTGTGTTCTGACTCTCTCTCTGTGTATGTGTGTTCTGACTCTCTCTCTGTGTATGTGTGTTCTGACTCTCTCTCTGTGTATGTGTGTTCTGACTCTCTCTCTCTGTGTATGTGTGTTCTGACTCTCTCTCTGTGTATGTGTGTTCTGACTCTCTCTCTGTGTATGTGTGTTCTGACTCTCTCTCTGTGTATGTGTGTTCTGACTCTCTCTTTCTGTGTAAGTGTGTTCTGACTCTCTCTCTCTGTGTATATGTGTTCTGACTCTCTCTCTGTGTATGTGTGTTCTGACTCTCTCTGTGTGTGTGTGTGTGTTCTTACTCTCTCTCTGTGTATGTGTGTTCTGACTCTCTCTCTGTGTGTGTGTGTTCTGACTCTCTCTCTGTGTATGTGTGTTCTGACTCTCTGTGTATGTGTGTTCTGACTCTCTCTCTGTGTATGTGTGTTCTGACTCTCTCTCTGTGTGTGTGTGTTCTGACTCTCTCTCTGTGTATGTGTGTTCTGACTCTCTCTCTGTGTATGTGTGTTCTGACTCTCTCTCTGTGTATGTGTGTTCTGACTCTCTCTCTGTGTATGTGTGTTCTGACTCTCTCTCTGTGTATGTGTGTTCTGACTCTCTCTCTGTGTATGTGTGTTCTGACTCTCTCTCTCTGTGTGTATGTGTGTTCTGACTCTCTCTCTGTGTATGTGTGTTGTGACTCTCTCTGTGTGTATGTGTGTTCTGACTCTCTCTCTGTGTATGTGTGTTCTGACTCTCTCTCTGTGTATGTGTGTTCTGACTCTCTGTGTGTATGTGTGTTCTGACTCTCTCTCTGTGTATGTGTGTTCTGACTCTCTCTCTGTGTATATGTGTTCTGACTCTCTGTGTGTGTGTGTGTTCTGACTCTCTCTCTGTGTATGTGTGTTCTGACTCTCTCTCTGTGTATGTGTGTTCTGACTCTCTCTCTGTGTGTATGTGTGTTCTGACTCTCTCTCTGTGTATGTGTGTTGTGACTCTCTCTGTGTGTATGTGTGTTCTGACTCTCTCTCTGTGTATGTGTGTTCTGACTCTCTCTCTGTGTATGTGTGTTCTGACTCTCTCTCTCTCTGTGTGTGTGTGTTCTGTCTCTCTCTCTCTCTGTGTATGTGTTCTGACTCTCTCTCTCTCTGTATGTGTGTTCTGACTCTCTCTCTGTGTATGTGTGTTCTGACTCTCTCTCTCTGTGTGTGTGTGTGTGTGTTCTGACTCTCTCTCTCTCTCTGTGTATGTGTGTTCTGACTCTCTCTCTGTGTATGTGTGTTCTGACTCTCTCTCTGTGTATGTGTGTTCTGACTCTCTCTCTGTGTATGTGTGTTCTGACTCTCTCTCTCTGTGTATGTGTGTTCTGACTCTCTCTCTGTGTATGTGTGTTCTGACTCTCTCTCTGTGTATGTGTGTTCTGACTCTCTCTCTCTGTGTATGTGTGTTCTGACTCTCTCTTTCTGTGTATGTGTGTTCTGACTCTCTCTCTCTCTCTATGTGTGTTCTGACTCTCTCTCTCTGTGTATGTGTGTTCTGACTCTCTCTGTGTGTGTGTGTGTGTGTGTGTGTTCTTACTCTCTCTCTGTGTATGTGTGTTCTGACTCTCTCTCTGTGTGTGTGTGTTCTGACTCTCTCTCTGTGTATGTGTGTTCTGACTCTCTGTGTATGTGTGTTCTGACTCTCTCTCTGTGTATGTGTGTTCTGACTCTCTCTCTGTGTATGTGTGTTCTGACTCTCTCTCTGTGTATGTGTGTTCTGACTCTCTCTTTCTGTGTATGTGTGTTCTGACTCTCTCTCTCTGTGTATGTGTGTTCTGACTCTCTCTCTCTGTGTATGTGTGTTCTGACTCTCTCTGTGTGTGTGTGTGTGTTCTTACTCTCTCTCTGTGTATGTGTGTTCTGACTCTCTCTCTGTGTGTGTGTGTTCTGACTCTCTCTCTGTGTATGTGTGTTCTGACTCTCTGTGTATGTGTGTTCTGACTCTCTCTCTGTGTATGTGTGTTCTGACTCTCTCTCTGTGTATGTGTGTTCTGACTCTCTCTCTCTGTGTATGTGTGTTCTGACTCTCTCTCTGTGTATGTGTGTTCTGACTCTCTCTCTCTGTGTATGTGTGTTCTGACTCTCTCTCTCTGTGTATGTGTGTTCTGACTCTCTCTTTCTGTGTATGTGTGTTCTGACTCTCTCTCTGTGTATGTGTGTTCTGACTCTCTCTCTGTGTATGTGTGTTCTGACTCTATCTCTGTGTGTGTGTGTGTTCTGACTCTCTCTCTGTGTATGTGTGTTCTGACTCTCTCTGTGTGTGTGTGTGTTCTGACTCTCTCTCTGTGTATGTGTGTTCTGACTCTCTGTGTATGTGTGTTCTCACTCTCTCTCTGTGTATGTGTGTTCTGACTCTCTCTCTGTGTGTGTGTGTTCTGACTCTCTCTCTGTGTATGTGTGTTCTGACTCTCTCTCTGTGTATGTGTGTTCTGACTCTCTCTCTGTGTATGTGTGTTCTGACTCTCTCTCTGTGTATGTGTGTTCTGACTCTCTCTCTGTGTATGTGTGTTCTGACTCTCTCTCTCTGTGTGTATGTGTGTTCTGACTCTCTCTCTGTGTATGTGTGTTCTGACTCTCTCTCTGTGTATGTGTGTTCTGACTCTCTGTGTGTATGTGTGTTCTGACTCTCTCTCTGTGTATGTGTGTTCTGACTCTCTCTCTGTGTATATGTGTTCTGACTCTCTGTGTGTGTGTGTGTTCTGACTCTCTCTCTGTGTATGTGTGTTCTGACTCTCTCTCTGTGTATGTGTGTTCTGACTCTCTCTCTGTGTGTATGTGTGTTCTGACTCTCTCTCTGTGTATGTGTGTTGTGACTCTCTCTGTGTGTATGTGTGTTCTGACTCTCTCTCTGTGTATGTGTGTTCTGACTCTCTCTCTGTGTATGTGTGTTCTGACTCTCTCTCTCTCTGTGTGTGTGTGATCTGTCTCTCTCTCTCTCTCTGTGTATGTGTGTTCTGACTCTCTCTCTCTCTGTGTGTATGTGTGTTCTGTCTCTCTCTCTCTGTGTGTGTGTGTGTTCTGACTCTCTCTCTGTGTATGTGTGTTCTGACTCTCTCTGTGTGTGTGTTCCAGTGGCGATTTTAGCATGTCAATCTTGGTGGGGCCCAACAAAAGACACTAAACAATACATTGATTGCACCATAACGGTGACAAACGGTGCCCTCAAACTGCTAGGGCCTCCATAAAGCTGTCCCAACAGCAGAGTTCCAACACCTTACCACCGCTACACCTGGCTATCAGCGGAGCCTTGTCTGGCAGAGAAACAGTTCATTCAGCCTCATTTACTGCCTTTAAAAAAAACATAGCTGTTATGGCTGACTTGCTTAAACAAATGTGGTTTCTACTGACAATTGAGATGTACAAACTATGGCATAAGGGGACGACGAGCGGATAAGAGGCAATCCGTATTAAGACATTAATGAGCGAGCTGGGACGGACGTAGTCAATGTAACTATTTGTTCAGCACTTTTTAAATGTACAGCGACAGAATTCAGAACATGGGCCGTTCTTACAGTGTTCTCCCTGTACACCAAGTCAGATCCGTAGGATAAATAAAGGGGGTATATAAGCAGACAATGAAATCTTCGATGATGACATTTCTCTAAAACAGGTTATAGGCTAAATGTGCACCATCAAGTCAGAACAGTAGTCGAAATTATGAGGGGGAAAGGGACCAAATGATTAGGGTGAAGCACATGGGCTACTAACAGCTTACTACACAACATACACTTAGTATTACTTTCTTAGCTACAGTATACATATCTCCCTGGCGGTCCTTCGTGGGCAAACTTTGTCATCAAAGTCTGGCATTCTCTGGATTTATGATGCTTTCTCAAGACAACTGGGAACTCTGGAAAAAAACAATGTCGAATCATGATGATGTCAGTGATCTCTAGAAAGAGGCCCGAGTTCCCGATTTACAATTCTGAGTTGGATGACCGTTCAAAACGTATTTTCCCAGTCGGAGCTAATTTTTCCCCGAGTTCCCAGTTGTCTTGAACTCAATGAAGTCAGTTTTCCCAGTTCC
>NW_025534578.1:0-67500 GCF_020615455.1 Coregonus clupeaformis | reverse complement strand
ACAGATTGAACCAACAGTATGGAAAATGTAATTTCCAGATTGACCCTGTGATGGTAATAATGGGTTTATTCTCTCTCCCCCCCATCAGGCTGTGACCATTAATGAGTTTAAAGGACAGATCTTCTACAGCAACACCACCATGTAAGTTCACCGCTCCTTCTCCTAGTCTCTCCTTCTATGCTCCTCGCCCATCCATTTAAATGCTGACAGCGCCACCGTGTGGCAGAACTCTAGAATTCAACATCTCTCTACTCTCCATCTCTCTGTACTCCCCCCCCCCCTAGTTTTCCAGGTGAGGTGTACCTGGAGACCCATGGTATAGACTACAGTACCTGGGGTTTCTGACCTTTAACCCTAACCCTCTCTCTCCTCTAGTCTTCCAGGGGAGGTGTACCTGGAGACCCAGGGTATAGACTACAGTACCTGGGGTTTCTGGCAGAACCAGGTAGCTCTGGCTGGGATCATAACGGTGTGTATGGTCTTGGCCTACATACAGCTCCGACGGATCAACCGCTGGAAGTAACACACACACACACCGCAGTAGAATCAGATAGAACCTTCCGGAACAACGTGGACTATGAAGAGACACACACACCGCAGTAGAATTAGATAGAACCTTCCGGAAGAACGTGGACTATGAATTAACACACACACACACGTACATTTTAACATTGTTGTATGGTGGTATTGTACATTTTGTGTTGTAGAAATGTAGCGGTGTAATAATGTTTTATGATGTACGGTTTTATCAAAATTGTTCTGTCTAATTTTTGTGTGTGATGTGCCTTAGTACAGTCTAAGCCCGGTCTATGCAGGGGGGAGGGGTTCTACTGAGCTATATGGAATTGTTTTAAGAAAGTCCTATCAAGTATCATTTTGCTATTTGATTTTGAATTTTAAGACTCCTTGAGGTATGAAAAAATATATATTAAAAAGGTATTTGATGAAAATGTTTATTTGGCCTTACTGCTATTAGCCCATACAAACACATTGAATAACAGATTCACTACATGGAACAACAGAAAGTCCTTACTGCTATTAGCCCATACAAACACATTGAATAACAGATTCACTACATGGAACAACAGATAGTCCACCCCCAAACAAATCTAAAGGAAGTTGGTTCTGAATTGTCTGTCCTATATCTGAGAGAAGAAGAAAGATCAGGAAACATTCATTATTTTATTTTACATGTATTTAACCCCATATTAGTGTGTAGCCCAAACTGTACAGACACTACAGAGAGAAGTTTGAAGATCGGCGGTACCGACTTCAGACGAGTCCCAAGACACTTGTGGGGGTCGTAGAGCCTCACCTTTCCATAATAGTTTGAAGATCGGCGGTACCGACTTCAGACGAGTCCCAAGACCCTTGTGGGGGTCGTAGAGCCTCATCTTTCCATAATAGTTTGAAGATCGGCGGTACCGACTTCAGACGAGTCCCAAGACACTTGTGGGGGTCGTAGAGCCTCATCTTTCCATAATAGTTTGAAGATCGGCGGTACCGACTTCAGACGAGTCCCAAGACGCTTGTGGGGGCCGAGAGCCTCATCTTTCCATAATAGTTTGAAGATCGGCGGTACCGACTTCAGACGAGTCCCAAGACACTTGTGGGGGGTCGTAGAGCCTCATCTTTCCATAATAGTTTGAAGATCGGCGGTACCGACTTCAGACGAGTCACAAGACACTTGTGGGGGTCGTAGAGCCTCATCTTTCCATAATAGTTTGAAGATCGGCGGTACCGACTTCCAGACGAGTCCCAAGACCCTTGTGGGGGTCGTAGAGCCTCATCTTTCCATAATAGTTTGAAGATCGGCGGTACCGACTTCAGACGAGTCCCAAGACCCTTGTGGGGGTCGTAGAGCCTCATCTTTCCATAATAGTTTGAAGATCGGCGGTACCGACTTCAGACGAGTCCCAAGACACTTGTGGGGGTCGTAGAGCCTCATCTTTCCATAATAGTTTGAAGGCCGGCGGTACCGACTTCAGACGAGT
The DNA here is from genome assembly GCF_020615455.1 of Coregonus clupeaformis. NCBI lineage: Eukaryota > Metazoa > Chordata > Actinopteri > Salmoniformes > Salmonidae > Coregonus > Coregonus clupeaformis. The sequence goes on along the minus strand of NW_025534578.1, from coordinate 65,506 downwards.
CCCAAGACCCTTGTGGGGGTCGTAGAGCCTCATCTTTCCATAATAGTTTGAAGATCGGCAGTACCGACTTCAGACGAGTCCCAAGACACTTGTGGGGGTCGTAGAGCCTCATCTTTCCATAATAGTTTGAAGATCGGCGGTACCGACTTCAGACGAGTCCCAAGACACTTGTGGGGGTCGTAGAGCCTCATCTTTCCATAATAGTTTGAAGATCGGCGGTACCGACTTCAGACGAGTCCCAAGACACTTGTGGGGGGTCGTAGAGCCTCATCTTTCCATAATAGTTTGAAGATCGGGCGGTACCGACTTCAGACGAGTCCCAAGACACTTGTGGGGGTCGTAGAGCCTCATCTTTCCATAATAGTTTGAAGATCGGCGGTACCGACTTCAGACGAGTCCCAAGACACTTGTGGGGGTCGTAGAGCCTCATCTTTCCATAATAGTTTGAAGATCGGGCGGTACCGACTTCAGACGAGTCCCAAGACACTTGTGGGGGTCGAGAGCCTCATCTTTCCATAATAGTTTGAAGATCGGGCGGTACCGACTTCAGACGAGTCCCAAGACATTTGTGGGGGTCGTAGAGCATCATCTTTCCATAATAGTTTGAAGATCGGCGGTACCGACTTCAGACGAGTCCCAAGACACTTGTGGGGGTCGTAGAGCCTCATCTTTCCATAATAGTTTGAAGATCGGGCGGTACCGACTTCAGACGCAGTCCCAAGACACTTGTGGGGGTCGTAGAGCCTCATCTTTCCATAATAGTTTGAAGATCGGGCGGTACCGACTTCAGACGAGTCCCAAGACACTTGTGGGGGTCGTAGAGCCTCATCTTTCCATAATAGTTTGAGGCCAAACCGATCGGACGCTACAGATGACTTTGTGAGAAGACCGATTTTCGGGACGTCTCCTGGTCTGACAAACACCGTTCTAGTGCTGTCACCTTTCACCGCAGATGCGGAAGTGTTACGTAGGCGGATGCAGTGGATTGAGACGCATTCAATGCAAAACAAAACAGATATCTCAAGTTTAAACTGACAGATTCTTATTATGCTAATTCAATTTCATTGACTCTAGGGGGTTAATGTGTCTGGACCCCAGGAAGAGTAGCCTCTGCCTTGGCAGGAACTAATGGGGATCCATAATAAACCCCAGGAAGAGTAGCCGCTGCCTTGGCAGGAACTAATGGGGATCCATAATAAACCCCAGGAAGAGTAGCCGCTGCCTTGGCAGGAACTAATGGGGATCCATAATAAACCCCAGGAAGAGTAGCCACTGCCTTGGCAGGAACTAATGGGGATCCATAATAAACCCCAGGAAGAGTAGCTTCCCCACTAGAGAGAATTTTCCTTGTTTTACTGTCCTTGTGGGGACTTCTGGGAATTTTTGGTCGTCACGAGGACAGAAGAACAAGACCACACACATACACACACACACACACACACACACACACACACACACACACACACACACACACACGCTCCTGGTGAGAGGTTCAGTTGACCGGTAATAGGATGAGTCGTCCCTAAGCTGATTAACGAGAGGATACACCCTCCACTGAACCCGGCTCCAAACTGCCTTGATACCCCTTACCGGGAGACTGGACCCGCCAACTGTTGACTCTCCAAACTGCCTTGATACACCTTACCGGGAGACTGGATCCGCCAACTGTTGACTCTCCAAACTGCCTTGATACCTCTTACCGGGAGACTGGACCTGTCAACTGTTGACTCTCCAAACTGTCTTGATACACCTTACCGGGAGACTGGATCCGCCAACTGTTGACTCTCCAAACTGCCTTGATACCTCTTACCGGGAGACTGGACCTGTCAACTGTTGACTCTCCAAACTGCCTTGATACCCCTTACCGGGAGACTGTACCTGTCAACTGTTGACTCTGCAAACTGCCTTGATACACCTTACCGGGAGACTGTACCTGTCAACTGTTGACTCTCCAAACTGCCTTGATACCTCTTACCGAGAGAAAGTGAGAGATCACAGCACCCTCTAGGTGACAGGACTGATAACAGTAAGACCCTCTAGGTAACAGGACTGATAACAGTAAGACCCTCTAGGTAACAGGACTGACAACAATAAGACTCTGTCCTTATTGTTTTGGAGTTTAATTCTTTAAAAGTCATCAAATACAATTAGCATAACATTAATAAACATTAGTTCGGAAGAGAACGATCTTAGCCAAATAGATTTTAAAGATATGAGTTTGTGATTTGTTAAAACTAAAGCGCAATTTTTCAAAAATGAAAAACCTTTTCAGCACTAAGTCTGGAGATGCTGAAGATGTGAAAAAGAACAGGAAGCCCCAGACACAGGTAGACAGGTAGACCATCTAAACAGCCCCAGACACAGGTAGACAGGTAGACCATCTAAACAGCCCCAGACACAGGTAGACAGGTAGACCATCTAAACAGCCCCAGACAGACACAGGTAGACAGGTAGACCATCTAAACAGCCCCAGACACAGGTAGACAGGTAGACCATCTAAACAGCCCCAGACACAGGTAGACCATCTAAACAGCCCCAGACACAGGTAGACAGGTAGACCATCTAAACAGCCCCAGACACAGGTAGACAGGTAGACCATCTAAACAGCCCCAGACAGACACAGGTAGACAGGTAGACCATCTAAACAGCCCCAGACACAGGTAGACAGGTAGACCATCTAAACAGCCCCAGACACAGGTAGACAGGTAGACCATCTAAACAGCCCCAGACACAGGTAGACAGGTAGACCATCTAAACAGCCCCAGACACAGGTAGACCATCTAAACAGCCCCAGACACAGGTAGACAGGTAGACCATCTAAACAGCCCCAGACACAGGTAGACAGGTAGACCATCTAAACAGCCCCAGACACAGGTAGACAGGTAGACCATCTAAACAGCCCCAGACACAGGTAGACCATCTAAACATCCCCAGACACCGGTAGACAGGTAGACCATCTAAACAGCCCCAGACACAGGTAGACAGGTAGACCATCTAAACAGCCCCAGACACAGGTAGACAGGTAGACCATCTAAACAGCCCCAGACACAGGTAGACAGGTAGACCATCTAAACAGCCCCAGACACAGGTAGACAGGTAGACCATCTAAACAGCCCCAGACACAGGTAGACCATCTAAACAGCCCCAGACACAGGTAGACAGGTAGACCATCTAAACAGCCCCAGACACAGGTAGACAGGTAGACCATCTAAACAGCCCCAGACACAGGTAGACAGGTAGACCATCTAAACAGCCCCAGACACAGGTAGACAGGTAGACCATCTAAACAGCCCCAGACACCCATACTGTAGGTATCCAACGATGTGGACTGCAGTGGTCCCCAAAACATTCAATCGACAGTTCACACACAATATCAAAGCTATCCTCTTCCTCAATAAACCCTGACCTCTAACTCCTGACCTCTAACACCTGCCCTCTGACCTCTAACTCCTGACCTCTGACCTCTAACACCTGCCCTCTGACCTCTAACTCCTGACCTCTGACCTCTAACTCCTGACACCTGCCCTCTGACCTCTAACTCCTGACCTCTGACCTCTAACTCCTGACCTCTGACCTCTAAATCCTTACCTCTAACACCTGCCCTCTGACCTCTAACACCTGCCCTCTGACCTCTAACTCCTGACCTCTAACTCCTGACCTCTGACCTCTAACTCCTGACCTCTGACCTCTAACTCCTGACCTCTGACCTCTGACCTGTAACTCCTGTCCTCTAACCCGTAGCGGTCTCCAGTCCTCTCAGCCACTCAGTACACTTCATGGCTGTCCTCTGGTCCATCCATCCGTCCTCCTCCTCCTCGTATTTATAACGATCATTAAGTAGCGATATCTTCACCAGGTGGCTAATGCCCCCATTAACATTACCTGCTCTAACACCGTTACTACCGCTTCTACTGCTGTCCAGTGAGCCGGTAGTACCGATGTTTACAGTATTCCCTCGGCGCGTCGTTACCGGAGTCCGTCTGGGAACGGTAATGTTGCTGTTGGAGCTTCCGAGTCTGGGTTCCACCAGGGCGCTGCTTCCTGTTCTAGTCCCCATCCTGCTGGCTCGGAGCTTCTCACTGCTTCCTGTTCTAGTGCCCATCCTGCTGGCTCGGAGCTTCTCACTGCTTCCTGTTCTAGTGCCCATCCTGCTGGCTCGGAGCTTCTCACTGCTTCCTGTTCTAGTCCCCATCCTGCTGGCTCGGAGCTTCTCACTGCTTCCTGTTCTAGTCCCCATCCTGCTGGCTCGGAGCTTCTCACTGCTTCCTGTTCTAGTCCCCATCCTGCTGGCTCGGAGCTTCTCACTGCTTCCTGTTCTAGTCCCCATCCTGCTGGCTCGGAGCTTCTCACTGCTTCCTGTTCTAGTCCCCATCCTGCTGGCTCGGAGCTTCTCACTGCTTCCTGTTCTAGTCCCCATCCTGCTGGCTCGGGAGCTTCTCACTGCTTCCTGTTCTAGTCCCCATCCTGCTGGCTCGGAGCTTCTCACTGCTTCCTGTTCTAGTCCCCATCCTGCTGGCTCGGAGCTTCTCACTGCTTCCTGTTCTAGTCCCCATCCTGCTGGCTCTGAGATCCTCACTGCTTCCTGTTCTAGTCCCCATCCTGCTGGCTCTGAGATCCTCACTGCTTCCTGTTCTAGTCCCCATCCTGCCGGCTCGGAGCTTCTCACTGCTTCCGGTTTTAGGTACCATCCTGCTGGCTCGGAGATCCTCTTCTAACTCCACCCCCTGTGTCACCGACTCTCCGGAGCTTGAGGCAGGGAAGCTGCTTCTACCACCGGTGGAGCCATTACCGGACGGCAGTGACATTACCGAGTCTGTGGCCGGTTACCGGGAGTCTGTTTGACGGTAGCCAGGGTTCCTGCCCTCCACCCATAACCCTGACGACACTGCACCTGAACCAAAAACCACAAATAAAACCAAAATAAATTATCAAACTTTACAGTAATATCCATGATTATATATACACACATTTGAATTTCAATTAATCAAATCAACCAATCAAATGAAAGCAATGAGCCAATCACCTCTCCCCCTGATGGTGGGCAGTCTGCTGCGTGGTTGGCTCTTCCTGCCTAGCTGCCCGTTAACGGTCAGGTGTTCCCTCACCGAATTGCCAGTAACGTTAGTCTTCCCCTCCGGTAGTAACGGGGCCTTGGCCTTACCGGCTCTCACCGGGGTTACCTGGAGCGGTGGTGGCGACGTCGTCGTGGTGATACCTGTTCCGGTCCCTGTGACGGAGAGAGAGACGGAGAAGCAGGATGGAGAGATGGAGGAGGAGGAGGAGGGGACAGGAGGGATGAAAGGCATCTTGACCAGGCAGAGCAGGAGATAAGACAGGAACTCTGTTTTACGGCTGAACAGACGGAGGAAAGGAATGGACAGATTAACAGACGGAGGAGAGAGGAAGAGAGGAAAAAGAGGAGTGGACGGGGCGGGTGGATGACCGAGAGGTACGGGAGGACCACCGGGAGCATGCTCCGCCATGCAGGGTCACACAGCACCTAACAGCGGGAACCGTTATCAGGCGCTCCGCACCACATGCAGTGGAAATCACACGCCAGACACGCCAGACACGCCAGGACCGCTCTGCTTCTTTTCCTCTTCTGTAGAGGGTGTGGCCTGACAAATCCCCTGAACACACACACACACACACATAGACCTACACACACACACACACACACACACACACACACCTACACACTGACCTACACACACAAACAGGGAAGGTGTGAATGACCTCTCGTGTCCATAGAATGACTGATCCATAGAATGACTGACCATTGTGCACTCCAGCAGCTTCAAATGGAGGTGAGAGAGAGAGAGGTGGTGAGAGAGAGGAGGAGGAGAGAGATTCCAGCAGCTTACAATGGAGGTGAGAGAGAGAGAGGAGGAGAGAGAGAGAGAGAGAGAGAGAGAGAGGAGGAGGAGGAGAGAGATTCCAGTAGCTTCAAATGGAGGTGAGAGAGAGAGAGAGAGAGGAGGAGGAGAGAGGAGGAGAGAGATTCCAGTAGCTTCAAATGGAGGTGAGAGAGAGAGGAGGGGAGAGAGAGAGGAGAGAGAGGAGGAGGAGAGAGGAGGAGAGAGATTCCAGTAGCTTCAAATGGAGGTGAGAGAGAGAGGAGGGGAGAGAGAGAGGAGAGAGAGGAGGAGCGAGAGAGAGGAGAGAGGAGAGAGATTCCAGTAGCTTCAAATGGAGGTGAGAGAGAGGAGAGAGAGAGGAGGAGGAGAGAGACACTCCCTCACACGTGTAATCCATGTTTGCCTGCCTCACGTGGTGGAGAGGTAAAGATTCAATTAAAGGATAAAGGGACTAAAATAGCTCTTTTCCCCCCAGTCAACAGTCAGGCCAACATCTGCAATGGCACCCTATCCCCTAAAAAGCGCACATAGAACTCTGGCAGAAAGTAGTGCACTATATAGGGAATAGGGTGCCATTCTCTGCTCTAAAGTAGTGCACTATATAGGGAATAGGGTGCCATTCTCTGGTCTAAAATAGTGCACTATATAGGGAATAGGGTGTCATTCTCTGGTCTAAAGTAGTGCACTATATAGGGAATAGGGTGCCATTCTCTGGTCTAAAGTAGTGCACTATATAGGGAATAGGGTGCCATTCTCTGGTCTAAAGTAGTGCACTATATAGGGAATAGGGTGCCATTCTCTGGTCTAAAGTAGTGCACTATATAGGGAATAGGGTGCTCTGGTCTAAAGTAGTGCCCTATATAGGGAAGAGGGTGCCATTCTCTGGTCTAAAGTAGTGCACTATATAGGGAAAAGGGTGCCATTCTCTGGTCTAAAGTAGTGCACTATATAGGGAATAGGGTGCTCTGGTCTAAAGTAGTGCACTATATAGGGAATAGGGTGCCATTCTCTGGTCTAAAGTAGTGCACTATATAGGGAATAGGTGCCATTCTCTGGTCTAAAGTAGTGCACTATATAGGGAATAGGGTGCTCTGGTCTAAAGTAGTGCACTATATAGGGAATAGGGTGCCATTCTCTGGTCTAAAGTAGTGCACTATATAGGGAATAGGGTGCCATTCTCTGGTCTAAAGTAGTGCACTATATAGGGAATAGGGTGCCATTCTCTGGTCTAAAGTAGTGCACTATATAGGGAATAGGGTGCCATTCTCTGGTCTAAAGTAGTGCACTATATAGGGAATAGGGTACCATTTGGGACGCACACTATGGAGTATCACTCTCCAGATCATCTGTTGTTTAACACTACGGACTATCACTCTCCAGATCATCTGTTGTTTAACGCTATGGAGTATCACTCTCCAGATCATCTGTTGTTTATCACTATGGAGTATCACTCTCCAGATCATCTGTTGTTCAACGCTATGGAGTATCACTCTCCAGATCATCTGTTGTTTATCACTATGGAGTATCACTCTCCATATCATCTGTTGTTTATCACTATGGAGTATCACTCTCCAGATCATCTGTTGGTTATCACTATGGAGTATCACTCTCCAGATCATCTGTTGTTTAACGCTTATCACTATGGAGTATCACTCTCCAGATCATCTGATGTTTATCACTATGGAGTATCACTCTCCAGATCATCTGATGTTTATCACTACGGAGTATCACTCTCCAGATCATCTGTTGTTTAACACTATGGAGTATTACTCTCCAGATCATCTGATGTTTAACGCTATAGAGTATCACTCTCCAGATCATCTGATGTTTAACGCTATAGAGTATCACTCTCCAGATCATCTGTTGTTTATCACTATGGAGTATCACTGTCCAGATCATCTGTTGTTTATCACTATGGAGTATCACTCTCCAGATCATCTGTTGTTTATCACTATGGAGTATCACTCTCCAGATCATCTGTTGTTTATCACTATGGAGTATCACTCTCCAGATCATCTGTTGTTTAACGCTTATCACTATGGAGTATCACTCTCCAGATCATCTGATGTTTATCACTACGGAGTATCACTCTCCAGATCATCTGTTGTTTAACACTATGGAGTATCACTCTCCAGATCATCTGATGTTTAACGGTATAGAGTATCACTCTCCAGATCATCTGTTGTTTTTCACTATGGAGTATCACTCTCCAGATCATCTGTTGTTTATCACTATGGAGTATCACACTCCAGATCATCTGATGTTTAACGCTATAGAGTATCACTCTCCAGATCATCTGTTGTTTATCACTATGGAGTATCACTCTCCAGATCATCTGTTGTTTATCACTATGGAGTATCACTCTCCAGATCATCTGTTGTTTATCACTATGGAGTATCACTCTCCAGATCATCTGTTGTTTATCACTATGGAGTATCACTCTCCAGATCATCTGTTGTTTATCACTACGGAGTATCACTCTCCAGATCATCTGTTGTTTATCACTATGGAGTGTCACTCTCCAGATCATCTGTTGTTTATCACTATGGAGTATCACTCTCCAGATCATCTGTTGTTTAACACTATAGAGTATCACTCTCCAGATCATCTGATGTTTAACGCTTATCACAATGGAGTATCACTCTCCAGATCATCTGTTGTTTATCACTACGAGTATCACTCTCCAGATCATCTGTTGTTTAACACTATGGAGTATCACTCTCAGATCATCTGATGTTTAACGCTATAGAGTATCACTCTCCAGATCATCTGTTGTTTATCACTATGGAGTATCACTCTCCAGATCATCTGTTGTTTAACACTATGGAGTATCACTCTCCAGATCATCTGATGTTTAACGCTATAGAGTATCACTTCCAGATCATCTGATGTTTAACGCTATAGAGTATCACTCTCCAGATCATCTGTTGTTTATCACTATGGAGTATCACTCTCCAGATCATCTGTTGTTTATCACTATGGAGTATCACTCTCCAGATCATCTGTTGTTTATCACTATGGGAGTATCACTCTCCAGATCATCTGATGTTTAACGCTATAGAGTATCACTCTCCAGATCATCGGTTGTTTATCACTATGGAGTATCACTCTCCAGATCATCTGTTGTTTATCACTATGGAGTATCACTCTCCAGATCATCTGTTGTTTATCACTATGGAGTATCACTCTCCAGATCATCTGTTGTTTATCACTATGGAGTATCACTCTCCAGATCATCTGTTGTTTATCACTATGGAGTATCACTCTCCAGATCATCTGTTGTTTATCACTATGGAGTATCACTCTCCAGATCATCTGATGTTTAACGCTATAGAGTATCACTCTCCAGATCATCGGTTGTTTATCACTATGGAGTATCACTCTCCAGATCATCTGTTGTTTATCACTATGGAGTATCACTCTCCAGATCATCTGTTGTTTATCACTATGGAGTATCACTCTCCAGATCATCTGTTGGTTATCACTATGGAGTATCACTCTCCAGATCATCTGTTGTTTAACGCTTATCACTATGGAGTATCACTCTCCAGATCATCTGATGTTTATCACTACGGAGTATCACTCTCCAGATCATCTGTTGTTTAACACTATGGAGTATTACTCTCCAGATCATCTGATGTTTAACGCTATAGAGTATCACTCTCCAGATCATCTGATGTTTAACGCTATAGAGTATCACTCTCCAGATCATCTGTTGTTTATCACTATGGAGTATCACTGTCCAGATCATCTGTTGTTTATCACTATGGAGTATCACTCTCCAGATCATCTGTTGTTTATCACTATGGAGTATCACTCTCCAGATCATCTGTTGTTTATCACTATGGAGTATCACTCTCCAGATCATCTGTTGTTTATCACTATGGAGTATCACTCTCCAGATCATCTGTTGTTTAACGCTTATCACTATGGAGTATCACTCTCCAGATCATCTGTTGTTTAACACTATAGAGTATCACTCTCCAGATCATCTGATGTTTAACGCTTATCACAATGGAGTATCACTCTCCAGATCATCTGTTGTTTATCACTACGGAGTATCACTCTCCAGATCATCTGTTGTTTAACACTATGGAGTATCACTCTCCAGATCATCTGATGTTTAACGCTATAGAGTATCACTCTCCAGATCATCTGTTGTTTATCACTATGGAGTATCACTCTCCAGATCATCTGTTGTTTAACACTATGGAGTATCACTCTCCAGATCATCTGATGTTTAACGCTATAGAGTATCACTCTCCAGATCATCTGATGTTTAACGCTATAGAGTATCACTCTCAGATCATCTGTTGTTTATCACTATGGAGTATCACTCTCCAGATCATCTGTTGTTTATCACTATGGAGTATCACTCTCCAGATCATCTGTTGTTTATCACTATGGAGTATCACTCTCCAGATCATCTGTTGTTTATCACTATGGAGTATCACTCTCCAGATCATCTGTTGTTTAACGCTTATCACTATGGAGTATCACTCTCCAGATCATCTGATGTTTATCACTACGGAGTATCACTCTCCAGATCATCTGTTGTTTAACACTATGGAGTATCACTCTCCAGATCATCTGATGTTTAACGCTATAGAGTATCACTCTCCAGATCATCTGTTGTTTTTCACTATGGAGTATCACTCTCCAGATCATCTGTTGTTTATCACTATGGAGTATCACTCTCCAGATCATCTGTTGTTTATCACTATGGAGTATCACTCTCCAGATCATCTGTTGTTTATCACTATGGAGTATCACTCTCCAGATCATCTGTTGTTTATCACTATGGAGTATCACTCTCCAGATCATCTGTTGTTTATCACTATGGAGTATCACTCTCCAGATCATCTGTTGTTTATCACTATGGAGTATCACTCTCCAGATCATCTGTTGTTTATCACTATGGAGTATCACTCTCCAGATCATCTGTTGTTTATCACTATGGAGTATCACTCTCCAGATCATCTGTTGTTTAACGCTTATCACTATGGAGTATCACTCTCCAGATCATCTGTTGTTTATCACTATGGAGTATCACTCTCCAGATCATCTGTTGTTTAACACTATAGAGTATCACTCTCCAGATCATCTGATGTTTAACGCTTATCACAATGGAGTATCACTCTCCAGATCATATGTTGTTTATCACTACGGAGTATCACTCTCCAGATCATCTGTTGTTTAACACTATGGAGTATCACTCTCCAGATCATCTGATGTTTAACGCTATAGAGTATCACTCTCCAGATCATCTGTTGTTTATCACTATGGAGTATCACTCTCCAGATCATCTGTTGTTTAACACTATGGAGTATCACTCTCCAGATCATCTGATGTTTAACGCTATAGAGTATCACTCTCCAGATCATCTGATGTTTAACGCTATAGAGTATCACTCTCCAGATCATCTGTTGTTTATCACTATGGAGTATCACTCTCCAGATCATCTGTTGTTTATCACTATGGAGTATCACTCTCCAGATCATCTGTTGTTTATCACTATGGAGTATCACTCTCCAGATCATCTGTTGTTTATCACTATGGAGTATCACTCTCCAGATCATCTGTTGTTTAACGCTTATCACTATGGAGTATCACTCTCCAGATCATCTGATGTTTATCACTACGGAGTATCACTCTCCAGATCATCTGTTGTTTAACACTATGGAGTATCACACTCCAGATCATCTGATGTTTAACGCTATAGAGTATCACTCTCCAGATCATCTATTGTTTTTCACTATGGAGTATCACTCTCCAGATCATCTGTTGTTTATCACTATGGAGTATCACTCTCCAGATCATCTGTTTTTTATCACTATAGAGTATCACTCTCCAGATCATCTTTTGTTTATCACTATGGAGTATCACTCTCCAGATCATCTGTTTTTTATCACTATGGAGTATCACTCTCCAGATCATCTTTTGTTTATCACTATGGAGTATCACTCTCCATATCATCTGTTGTTTATCACTATGGAGTATCACTCTCCAGATCATCTGTTGTTTATCACTATGGAGTATCACTCTCCAGATCATCTGTTGTTTAACGCTTATCACTATGGAGTATCACTCTCCAGATCATCTGTTGTTTATCACTATGGAGTATCACTCTCCAGATCATCTGTTGTTTAACACTATAGAGTATCACTCTCCAGATCATCTGTTGTTTAACGCTTATCACAATGGAGTATCACTCTCCAGATCATCTGTTGTTTATCACTACGGAGTATCACTCTCCAGATCATCTGTTGTTTAACACTATGGAGTATCACTCTCCAGATCATCTGATGTTTAACGCTATAGAGTATCACTCTCCAGATCATCTGTTGTTTATCACTATGGAGTATCACTCTCCAGATCATCTGTTGTTTATCACTATGGAGTATCACTCTCCAGATCATCTGTTGTTTATCACTATGGAGTATCACTCTCCAGATCATCTGTTGTTTATCACTATGGAGTATCACTCTCCAGATCATCTGTTGTTTATCACTATGGAGTATCACTCTCCAGATCATCTGTTGTTTAACGCTTATCACTATGGAGTATCACTCTCCAGATCATCTGTTGTTTATCACTATGGAGTATCACTCTCCAGATCATCTGTTGTTTATCACTATGGAGTATCACCCTCCATATCATCTGTTGTTTATCACTATGGAGTATCACTCTCCAGATCATCTGTTGTTTATCACTATGGAGTATCACTCTCCAGATCATCTGTTGTTTATCACTATGGAGTATCACTCTCCAGATCATCTGTTGTTTAACGCTTATCACTATGGAGTATCTCTCTCCAGATCATCTGTTGTTTATCACTATGGAGTATCACTCTCCAGATCATCTGTTGTTTAACACTATGGAGTATCACTCTCCAGATCATCTGATGTTTAACGCTATAGAGTATCACTCTCCAGATCATCTGATGTTTAACGCTATAGAGTATCACTCTCCAGATCATCTGTTGTTTATCACTATGGAGTATCACTCTCCAGATCATCTGTTGTTTATCACTATGGAGTATCACTCTCAGATCATCTGTTGTTTATCACTATGGAGTATCACTCTCCAGATCATCTGTTGTTTATCACTATGGAGTATCACTCTCCAGATCATCTGTTGTTTAACGCTTATCACTATGGAGTATCACTCTCCAGATCATCTGATGTTTATCACTACGGAGTATCACTCTCCAGATCATCTGTTGTTTAACACTATGGAGTATCACTCTCCAGATCATCTGATGTTTAACGCTATAGAGTATCACTCTCCAGATCATCTGTTGTTTATCACTATGGAGTATCACTCTCCAGATCATCTGTTGTTTATCACTATGGAGTATCACTCTCCAGATCATCTGTTGTTTATCACTATGGAGTATCACTCTCCAGATCATCTGTTGTTTATCACTATGGAGTATCACTCTCCAGATCATCTGTTGTTTATCACTATGGAGTATCACTCTCCAGATCATCTGTTGTTTATCACTATGGAGTATCACTCTCCAGATCATCTGTTGTTTAACGCTTATCACTATGGAGTATCACTCTCCAGATCATCTGTTGTTTATCACTATGGAGTATCACTCTCCAGATCATATGTTGTTTAACACTATGGAGTATCACTCTCCAGATCATCTGATGTTTAACGCTATAGAGTATCACTCTCCAGATCATCTGTTGTTTATCACTATGGAGTATCACTCTCCAGATCATCTGTTGTTTATCACTACGGAGTATCACTCTCCAGATCATCTGTTGTTTAACACTATGGAGTATCACACTCCAGATCATCTGATGTTTAACGCTATAGAGTATCACTCTCCAGATCATCTGATGTTTAACGCTATAGAGTATCACTCTCCAGATCATCTGTTGTTTATCACTACGGAGTATCACTCTCCAGATCATCTGTTGTTTAACACTATGGAGTATCACACTCCAGATCATCTGATGTTTAACGCTATAGAGTATCACTCTCCAGATCATCTGATGTTTAACGCTATAGAGTATCACTCTCCAGATCATCTGTTGTTTTTCACTATGGAGTATCACTCTCCAGATCATCTGTTGTTTATCACTATGGAGTATCACTCTCCAGATCATCTGTTGTTTATCACTATGGAGTATCACTCTCCAGATCATCTGTTTTTTATCACTATGGAGTATCACTCTCCAGATCATCTGTTGTTTATCACTATGGAGTATCACTCTCCAGATCATCTGTTGTTTATCACTATGGAGTATCACTCTCAGATCATCTGTTGTTTATCACTATGGAGTATCACTCTCCATATCATCTGTTGTTTATCACTATGGAGTATCACTCTCCAGATCATCTGTTGTTTATCACTATGGAGTATCACTCTCCAGATCATCTGTTGTTTATCACTATGGAGTATCACTCTCCAGATCATCTGTTTTTTATCACTATGGAGTATCACTCTCCAGATCATCTGTTGTTTATCACTATGGAGTATCACTCTCCAGATCATCTGTTGTTTATCACTATGGAGTATCACTCTCCAGATCATCTGTTGTTTATCACTATGGAGTATCACTCTCCATATCATCTGTTGTTTATCACTATGGAGTATCACTCTCCAGATCATCTGTTGTTTATCACTATGGAGTATCACTCTCCAGATCATCTGTTGTTTATCACTATGGAGTATCACTCTCCAGATCATCTGTTGTTTAACGCTTATCACTATGGAGTATCACTCTCCAGATCATCTGTTGTTTATCACTATGGAGTATCACTCTCCAGATCATCTGTTGTTTAACACTATAGAGTATCACTCTCCAGATCATCTGTTGTTTAACGCTTATCACAATGGAGTATCACTCTCCAGATCATCTGTTGTTTATCACTACGGAGTATCACTCTCCAGATCATCTGATTTTTAACGCTATAGAGTATCACTCTCCAGATCATCTGTTGTTTATCACTATGGAGTATCACTCTCCAGATCATCTGTTGTTTATCACTATGGAGTATCACTCTCCAGATCATCTGTTGTTTATCACTATGGAGTATCACTCTCCAGATCATCTGTTGTTTATCACTATGGAGTATCACTCTCCAGATCATCTGTTGTTTATCACTATGGAGTATCACTCTCCAGATCATCTGTTGTTTATCACTATGGAGTATCACTCTCCAGATCATCTGTTGTTTATCACTATGGAGTATCACTCTCCAGATCATCTGTTGTTTATCACCACAGAGTATCACTCTCCAGATCATCTGTTGTTTAACGCTATGGAGTATCACTCTCCAGATCATCTTTTGGTTATCACTATGTAGTATCACTCTCCAGATCATCTGTTGTTTATCACTATGGAGTATCACTCTCCAGATCATCTGTTGTTTATCACTATGGAGTATCACTCTCCAGATCATCTGTTGTTTATCACTATGGAGTATCACTCTCCAGATCATCTGTTGTTTATCACTATGTAGTATCACTCTCCAGATCATCTGTTGTTTATCACTATGGAGTATCACTCTCCAGATCATCTGTTGTTTATCACAATGGAGTATCACTCTCCAGATCATCTGTTGTTTAACGCTATGGAGTATCACTCTCCAGATCATCTGTTGTTTAACGCTATGGAGTATCACTCTCCAGATCATCTGTTGTTTAACGCTATGGAGTATCACTCTCCAGATCATCTGTTGTTTATCACTATGGAGTATCACTCTCCAGATCATCTGTTGTTTATCACTATGGAGGATCACTCTCCAGATCATCTGTTGTTTAACGCTATGGAGTATCACTCTCCAGATCATCTGTTGTTTATCACTATGTAGTATCACTCTCCAGATCATCTGTTGTTTATCACTATGGAGTATCACTCTCCAGATCATCTGTTGTTTATCACTATGTAGTATCACTCTCCAGATCATCTGTTGTTTATCACTATGGAGTATCACTCTCCAGATCATCTGTTGTTTATCACAATGGAGTATCACTCTCCAGATCATCTGTTGTTTATCACAATGGAGTATCACTCTCCAGATCATCTACTATATATTATTCTATAACATTAATCTATCATGGTGATTTAAAACACTACTCCTCAAGGGGCACTCCTAACAGGGTCAATCCCCCAGGCAGTGTCAACAGAACAGGCAGGCCTATAGGGTGCTTCAGGGGTATTTCGGGCAGAGCAAACTGTACTTGGTGGTACAGGATCCAAAACATGTTGAAACCACTGATCTAGACTAGTAATGGCCAAGCAGTGAAACTGGCTTCCAGGTCAAATTCAAATCTGGACTTTGAAGCCAATTCCACTGCTTTTTCACTTCTAGGCCTAACAGCACTGCTAAGACAGCTGTAGTGTATTCACTAAGAACCAAACAGAACCAGAGGTAAACAGAACCAAAACAGAACCAGAGGAAAACAGAACCAAACAGAACCAGAGGAAAACAGAACCAGAGGAAAACAGAACCAAACAGAACCAGAGAAAAACAGAACCAAACAGAACCAAACAGAACCAGAGGAAAACAGAACCAAACACAAACAGAGGCAAACAGAACCAAACAGAACCAGAGGAAAACAGAACCAAACAGAACCAGAGGCAAACAGAACCAAACAGAACCAGAGGAAAACAGAACCAAACAGAACCAGAGGCAAACAGAACCAAACAGAACCAGAGGAAACAACAGAACCAAACAGAACCAAACGGGGAGGGATCTACCTGAATTTGTCCAAAAGATACTCTTGTTTTTATTCCAAAACATTTTCCGTTTGTAGTAGACAGTTTCTGTTGCAAACCTTCTGCTACTGTATGCGACTAATGACTCCACCCCAGACTAAAGGTACCTATGAGTCAGTGTTATGAGAAGACATTTCAGAGGTGTGACATGACAGGACACTGCTCTACAGTGTAGATGTATATACATACAGTGGGGAGAACAAGTATTTGATACACTGCCGATTTTGCAGGTTTTCCTATTTACAAAGCATGTAGAGGTCTGTAATTTTGATCAAATCACATTGTACGATTTTTAAGTCATTCATTTGCATTTTATTGCATGACATAAGTATTTGATACATCAGAAAAAGCAGAACTTAATATTTGGTACAGAAACCTTTGTTTGCAATTACAGAGATCATACGTTTCCTGTAGGTCTTGACCAGGTTTGCACACACTGCAGCAGGGATTTTGGCCCACTTCTCCATACAGACCTTCTCCAGATCCTTCAGGTTTCGGGGCTGTCGCTGGGCAACACAGACTTTCAGCTCCCTCCAAAGATTTTCTATAGGGTTCAGGTCTGGAGACTGGCTAGGCCACTCCAGGACCTTGAGATGCTTCTTACGGAGCCACTCCTTAGTTGCCCTGGCTGTGTGTTTCGGGTCGTTTTCATGCTGGAAGACCCAGCCACGACCCATCATCAATGCTCTTACTGAGGGAAGGAGGTTGTTGGCCAAGATTTCGTGATACATGGCCCCATCCATCCTCCCCTCAATTCGGTGCAGTCGTCCTGTCCCCTTTGCAGAAAAGCATCCCCAAAGAATGATGTTTCCACCTCCATGCTTCAAGGTTGGGATGGTGTTCTTGGGGTTGTACTCATCCTTCTTCTTCCTCCAAACACGGCGAGTGGAGTTTTAGACCAAAAAGCTCTATTTTTGTCTCATCAGACCATGACCTTCTCCCATTCCTCCTCTGGATCATCCAGATGGTCATTGGCAAACTTCAGACGGGCCGGACATGCTCTGGCTTGAGCAGGGGGACCTTGCGTGCGCTGCAGGATTTTAATCCATGACGGCGTAGTGTGTTACTAATGGTTTTCTTTGAGACTGTGGTCCCAGCTCTCTTCAGGTCATTGACCAGGTCCTGCCGTGTAGTTCTGGGCTGATCCTCACCTTCCTTATGATCATTGATGCCCCACGAGGGGACATCTTGCATGGAGCCCCAGACCGAGGGCGATTGACCGTCATCTTGAACTTCTTCCATTTTCTAATAATTGCGCCAACAGTTGTTGCCTTCTCCACCAAGCTGCTTGCCTATTGTCCTGTAGCCCATCCCATCCTTGAGCAGGTCTACAATTTTATCCCTGATGTCCTTACACAGCTCTCTGTTCTTGGCCATTGTGGAGAGGTTGGAGTCTGTTTGATTGAGTGTGTAGACAGGTGTCTTTTATACAGGTAACGAGTTCAAACAGGTGCAGTTGAATACAGGTAATGAGTGGAGAACAGGAGGGCTTCTTAAAGAAAAACTAACAGGTCTGTGAGAGCCGGAATTCTTACTGGTGGGTAGGTGATCAAATACTTATGTCATTCAATAAAATGCAAATTAATTACTTAAAAATCATACAATGGGATTTTCTGGATTTTTGTTTTAGATTCCGTCTCTCACAGTTGAAGTGTACCTATGATAGAAATTACAGACCTCTACATGCTTTGTAAGTAGGAAAAACTGCAAAATCGGCAGTGTATCAAATACTTGTTCTCCCCATTGTATATATACACACACACACAGTGGGGAGAAAAAGTATTTAGTCAGCCACCAATTGTGCAAGTTCTCCCACTTAAAAAGATGAGAGAGGGCTGTAATTTTCATCATAGGTACACGTCAACTATGACAGACAAATTGAGAAAAATATTTCCAGAAAATCACATTGTAGGATTTTTAATGAATTTATTTGCAAATTATGGTGGAAAATAAGTATTTGGTCACCTACAAACAAGCAAGATTTCTGGCTCTCACAGACCTGTAACTTCTTCTTTAAGAGGCTCCTCTGTCCACCACTCGTTACCTGTATTAATGGCACCTGTTTGAACTTGTTATCAGTATAAAAGACACCTGTCCACAACCTCAAACAGTCACACTCCAAACTCCACTATGGCCAAGACCAAAGAGCTGTCAAAGGACACCAGAAACAAAATTGTGACCTGCACCAGGCTGGGAAGACTGAATCTGCAATAGGTAAGCAGCTTGGTTTGAAGAAATCAACTGTGGGAGCAATTATTAGGAAATGGAAGACATACAAGACCACTGATAATCTCCCTCGATCTGGGGCTCCACGCAAGATCTCACCCCGTGGGGTCAAAATGATCACAAGAACGGTGAGCAAAAATCCCAGAACCACACGGGGGGACCTAGTGTATGATCTGCAGAGAGCTGGGACCAAAGTAACAAAGCCTACCATCAGTAACACACTACGCCGCCAGGGACTCAAATCCTGCAGTGCAGACGTGTCCCCCTGCTTAAGCCAGTACATGTCCAGGCCCATCTGAAGTTTGCTAGAGTGCATTTGGATGATCCAGAAGAGGATTGGGAGAATGTCATATGGTCAGATGAAACCAAAATATAACTTTTTGGTAAAAACTCAACTCGTCGTGTTTGGAGGACAAAGAATGCTGAGTTGCATCCAAAGAACACCATACCTACTGTGAAGCATGGGGGTGGAAACATCATGCTTTGGGGCTGTTTTTTCTGCAAAGGGACCAGGACGACTGATCCGTGTAAAGGAAAGAATGAATGGGGCCATGTATCGTGAGATTTTGAGTGAAAACCTCCTTCCATCAGCAAGGGCATTGAAGATGAAACGTGGCTGGGTCTTTCAGCATGACAATGATCCCAAACACACCGCCCGGGCAACGAAGGAGTGGCTTCGTAAGAAGCATTTCAAGGTCCTGGAGTGGCCTAGCCTAGTCTCCAGATCTCAACCCCATAGAAAATCTTTGGAGGGAGTTGAAAGTCCGTGTTGCCCAGCGACAGCCCCAAAACATCACTGCTCTAGAGAAGATCTGCATGGAGGAATGGGCCAAAATACCAGCAACAGTGTGTGAAAACCTTGTGAAGACTTACAGAAAACGTTTGACCTGTGTCATTGCCAACAAAGGGTATATAACAAAGTATTGAGAAACTTTTGTTATTGACCAAATACTTATTTTCCACCATAATTTGCAAATAAATTCATTACAAATCCTACAATGTGATTTTCTGGATATTTTTTTCATTTTGTCTGTCATCGTTGACGTGTACCTATGATAAAAATTACAGGCCTCTCTCATCTTTTTTAAGTGGGAGAACTTGCACAATTGGTGGCTGACTAAATACTTATTTTCCCCACTGTGTGTGTGTGTGTATATATATATATTCATCATTTTGAACAGTTTTTCCAAATAACACAAAGCTCAACAGGTAAATGTTAAAAGCATTATTTATTATTTTAAGTCTTTACAGAACAGGTTGACAGACATTGTTTAAAAGGTAACATCACAAATCAGACACAGGCGGTGCTATAGAGACTATATGATACAAGCCCTGCCTCAGACACCAACAGGCGGTGCTATAGAGACTATATGATACGAGCCCTGCCTCAGACACCAACAGGCGGTGCTATAGAGACTAGATGATACGAGCCCTGTCTCAGACACCAACAGGCGGTGCTATAGAGACTATATGATACAAGCCCTGCCTCAGACACCAACAGGTGGTTATTAACTATATGATTCAAGCCCCCACCCCACCACACATCAGGCTTGATAGGGGTGCCCTGACCCTAGGCAGGAGGTCAGGGAGGAGGGGTCAGAGGTCGTGGGGCAGCAGCTCTTCCTGTGGATGTGAAGGACCATGTGACAGCGAGGGCAGGTGTGATAGGCGTCCTTGAAATTCCTGAGGAAAAACGGGATCAGACAGCAGCCTAGGAATAACCTGGAGGGACAGAGGAGAACAGTCAATATACCTGTTACTGCTGGGGTGTGTGTATAGGTGAGATGGCGTGTGTGTGTGTGTGTGTGTGTGTATAGGTGAGATGGAGTGTGTGTGTGTGTGTGTGTGTATGTATGTATAGGTGAGATGGCGTGTGTGTGTGTGTGTGTGTGTGTCTCTGTCCTCACCCACAGAGGATGAAGACCAGACACATGGTCCAGGAGAAGGTTCCAGCGTGGTGTGTTACGTCACTCATCACCTGGCTCTGACAGGAAGGACATCTGATGAGACCAGGAGAATCCCCCAGCTTTGACTCATAGTGCTGGACAAGCCACTGTCTGGGGGGTTGGCACGACCTGAGAGGACAAGGGAGAGGATGGAGCGAGAGTAAGAGAGAGATAAAGTTGGGTTATACTAAGGATACCATCTCAGTCTAAATGGATCAAAAGTTTTAATCCTACATAGTTGACTCAAGCGTGTGTGTATGAGATTGAATGGGTGAAAGGGGAGTAGTGTATGTGACTAACCTGGTATGGTAGGAGGAGGGGGGTACTAACCAGGTATGGTAGGGGGGGTACTAACCTGGTATGGTGGGGGGGGGTACTAACCTGGTATGGTAGGGGGGTACTAACCTGGTATGGTAGGGGTGGGTACTAACCTGGTATGGTGGGGGGGGGTACTAACCTGGTATGGGTAGGGGGGTACTAACCTGGTATGGTATGTGGGGGTGTACTAACCTGGTATGGTAGGGGGTACTAACCTGGTATGGTGGGGGGTACTAACCTGGTATGGTGGGGGGGTACTAACCTGGTATGGTAGGGGGGTACTAACCTGGTATGGTGGGGGTACTAACCTGGTATGGTGGGGGGTTACTAACCTGGTATGGTAGGGGGTACTAACCTGGTATGGTGGGGGGTACTAACCTGGTATGGTAGGGGGGTACTAACCTGGTATGGTAGGGGGTGTACTAACCTGGTATGGGTAGGGGGGTACTAACCTGGTATGGTAGGGGGGTACTAACCTGGTATGGTAGGGGGTGAACTGACATGGTATGGTAGGGGGTACTAACCTGGTATGGGTAGGGGTACTAACCTGGTATGGTGGGGGGGTACTAACCTGTTATGGTAGGGGGTACTAACCTGGTATGGTGGGGGGTGAACTGACATGGTATGGTAGGGGGGTGAACTGACATGGTATGGTGGGGGGTACTAACCTGGTATGGTGGGGGGGGGGTGTACTAACCTGGTATGGTAGGGGTGTACTGACCTGGTATGGGTAGGGGTACTAACCTGGTATGGTGGGGGTACTAACCTGGTATGGTGGGGGTACTAACCTGGTATGGTAGGGGGGGTGTACTAACCTGGTATGGTAGGGGGGGTGTACTAACCTGGTATGGTAGGGGGGGTGTACTAACCTGGTATGGGTAGGGGGGTACTAACCTGGTATGGGTAGGGGGTACTAACCTGGTATGGGTAGGGGGTACTAACCTGGTATGGGTAGGGGGTACTAACCTGGTATGGGTAGGGGGTACTAACCTGGTATGGGTAGGGGTACTAACCTGGTATGGGTAGGGGGTACTAACCTGGTATGGTAGGGGGTGTACTAACCTGGTATGGTAGGGGTGTACTGACCTGGTATGGGTAGGGGTACTAACCTGGTATGGTGGGGGGTAATAACCTGGTATGGTGGGGGTACTAACCTGGTATGGTAGGGGGGGTGTACTAACCTGGTATGGTAGGGGGGTGTACTAACCTGGTATGGTAGGGGGTGTACTAACCTGGTATGGGTAGGGGGTACTAACCTGGTAGGGGTAGGGGGTACTAACCTGGTAGGGGTAGGGGGTACTAACCTGGTAGGGGTAGGGGGTACTAACCTGGTATGGGTAGGGGGTACTAACCTGGTATGGGTAGGGGGTACTAACCTGGTAGGGGTAGGGGGTACTAACCTGGTAGGGGTAGGGGGTACTAACCTGGTAGGGGTAGGGGTACTAACCTGGTAGGGGTAGGGGTACTAACCTGGTATGGGTAGGGGGTACTAACCTGGTATGGGTAGGGGTACTAACCTGGTAGGGGTAGGGGGTACTAACCTGGTAGGGGTAGGGGGTACTAACCTGGTATGGGTAGGGGGGTGTGTACTAACCTGGTAGGGGTAGGGGGTACTAACCTGGTAGGGGTAGGGGGTACTAACCTGGTATGGGTAGGGGTACTAACCTGGTATGGGTAGGGGGTGTACTAACCTGGTATGGGTAGGGGTACTAACCTGGTATGGGTAGGGGGTGTCTCCCTAACCTGGTATGGGTAGGGGGTGTACTAACCTGGTAGGGGTAGGTGTGTACTAACCTGGTATGGGTAGGGGGGTGTACTAACCTGGTATGGGTAGGGGGGTGTACTAACCTGGTATGGGTAGGGGGGGTGTACTAACCTGGTAGGGGGTAGGTGTGTACTAACCTGGTAGGGGTAGGGGGGTGTACTAACCTGGTAGGGGTAGGGGGTATACTAACCTGGTAGGGGTAGGGGGGTGTACTAACCTGGTAGGGGTAGGGGGTACTAACCTGGTATGGGTAGGGGGTGTACTAACCTGGTAGGGGTAGGGGGTACTAACCTGGTAGGGGTAGGGGGTGTACTAACCTGGTAGGGGTAGGTGTGTACTAACCTGGTAGGGGTAGGGGGGGGTGTACTAACCTGGTAGGGGTAGGGGTGTACTAACCTGGTATGGGTAGGGGTGTACTAACCTGGTATGGGTAGGGGTGTACTAACCTGGTATGGGTAGGGGGTACTAACCTGGTATGGGTAGGGTGTACTAACCTGGTATGGGTAGGGGGTGTACTAACCTGGTATGGGTAGGGTGTACTAACCTGGTATGGGTAGGGGGTGTACTAACCTGGTAGGGGTAGGGGTGTACTAACCTGGTAGGGGTAGTGTACTAACCTGGTATGGGGTAGGGGGGTACCAACCTGGTATGGGTAGGGGTGACTAACCTGGTAGGGGTAAGGGGGGCGACAACCTGGTGGGGGTAGGGGTGTACTAACCTGGTATGGGTAGGGGTGTACTAACCTGGTAGGGGATGTACTAACCTGGTATGGGTAGGGGGTACTAACCTGGTATGGGTAGGGGGGGGTACTAACCTGGTATGGGTAGGGGTGTACTAACCTGGTAGGGGTAGGGGTGTACTAACCTGGTATGGGTAGGGTGTACTAACCTGGTAGGGGTAGGGGGTGTACTAACCTGGTATGGGTAGGGGTGTACTAACCTGGTATGGGTAGGGGGGGGGTACTAACCTGGTAGGGGTAGGGGGGTGTACTAACCTGGTATGGGTAGGGGGGTGTGACTGATGTAGTTGCAGCCATCTTTAGGTGTAGGAGGGGGTCCATGGTTGAAGGAAGAGTAGATCATTACATTATCACCCTGTTCACTCTCCACTGTTAACAACAACAACACAGGATACATCACTATCTACAGTCTGAAGGGTGTCTGTGTGTGTGTGTGTGTGTGTGATGTGTGTGTCTGATGTCTGTGTGTGTCGTGTGTGTGTGTGTGTGTGTGTCTTTTGGGGTCACTAGGTGAGATTTGGTTGAGATCCAGTTTTAAAGCTTATTTCCTGTAATTCGACACATTTAGCCATGACTTACGCCATGTTAATGATATCTGAATTAGAGTGACTAACAAAATCAAATGGGGGCCCCCTGGTGGTCAGGGCCTCTGGGCACGTGCCCTGCGTGACCGGGTCGGCATTCCACCACGATTACTACAAGTCTAGATAGCCGGCTAGACTAATTTACCAATACAGAAAATGGTTAGCTGACATGGATAACTGAGTGACTGTCAGAGACTGACATGAACTGCATGTCCAAATAGCACCTTGTACACCGTGTATTATACTGTTCCAACTCTGGGTTGGGGGCCCCCTAGTGGCCTGGGTCCTTACGCCTGGAACCGGCCCTGTCTGCCTGCCTGCCTGCCTGCATGTGTGTCTATGGACCCTGGACTGAAACATCTAGAGAGATAGATCCTCATATCATCTCCTTTACCCTGGACTGAAACATCTAGAGAGATAGATCCTCATGTCATCTCCTTTTAATTTACTTTATTTAACCAAGTTAAGCCAGTTGAGAACAAGTTCTCATTTACAACTGCCACCTGGCCAAGATAAAGCAAAGCAGTGCGATAAAAACAACAACACAGAGTTACATATGGGGTAAAAAAAACGTACAGTCAATAACACAATAGAAAATATATACAGTGTGTGAAACGTAGTAAGTTATGGAGGTAAGGCAATAAATAGGCCATAGTGCAAAATAATTACAATTTAGTATTAACACTGGAGTGATAGATGTGCAGAAGATGATGTGCAAATAGAGATACTGGGGTGCAAATGAGCAAAATAAATAACAATATGGGGATGAGGTAGTTGGGTGGGCTAATTACAGATGGGCTGTGTACAGGTGCAGTGATCGGTAAGGTGCTCTGACAACTGATGCTTAAAGTTAGTGAGGGAGATAAGTGTCTCCAGCTTCAAATATTTTTGCAGTTCGTTCCAGTCATTTGCAGCAGAGAACTGGAAGGAATGGCGGCCAAAGGAGGTGTTGGCTTTGGGGATGACCAGTGAGATATACCTGCTGGAACGCATACTACGGGTGGGTGTTGCTATGGTGACCAATGAGCTAAGATAAGGCGGGGATTTGCCTAGAAGTGATTTATAGATGACCTGGAGCCAGTGGGTTTGGCGACGAATATGTAGTGAGGGCCAGCCAACGAGAGCGTACAGGTCACAATGGTGGGTAGTATATGGGGCGTTAGTGACAAAACGGATGGCACTGTGATAGACTACATCCAATTTGCTGAGTAGAGTGTTGGAGGCTATTTTGTAAATGACATCGTCGAAGTCAAGGATCGGTAGGATAGTCAGTTTTACGAGGGCATGTTTAGCAGCATGAGTGAAGGAGGCTTTGTTGCGAAATAGGAAGCCGATTCTAGATTTAACTTTGGATTGGAGATGCTTAATGTGAGTCTGGAAGGAGAGTTTACGGTCTAACCAGACACCTAGGTATTTGTAGTTGTCCACATATTCTAAGTCAGACCCGCCTGAGAGTAGTGATTCTAGTCGGGCGGGCGGGTGCAAGCAGCGTTCGATTGAAGAGCATGCATTTAGTTTTACTAGCGTTTAAGAGCAGTTGGAGGCCACGGAAGGAGTGTTGTATGGCATTGAAGCTCGTTTGGAGGTTTGTTAACACAGTGTCCAATGAAGGGCCGATGTATACAAAATGGTGTCGTCTGCGTAGAGGTGGATCTGAGAGTCACCAACAGCAAGAGCGACATCATTGATATACACAGAGAAAAGTGTCGGCCCGAGAATTGAACCCTGTGGCACCCCCATAGAGACTGCAAGAGGTCCAGACAACAGGCCCTCCGATTTGACACATTGAACTCTGAGAAGTAGTTGGTGAACCAGGCGAGGCAGTCATTTGAGAAACCAAGGCTATTTAGTCTGCCAATAAGAATGCGGTGGTTGACAGAGTCGAAAGCCTTGGCCAGGTCGATGAAGACGGCTGCACAGTACTGTCTTTTATCGATCGCGGTTATTATATCGTTTAGGACCTTGAGCATGGCTGAGGTGCACCCATGACCAGCTCGGAAACCAGATTGCATAGCGGAGAAGGTACGGTGGGATTTGAAATGGTCGGTGATCTGTGTGTTAACTTGGCTTTCAAATACTTTCGAAAGGCAGGGCAGGATGGATATAGGTCTGTAACAGTTTGGATCTAGAGTGTCACCCCCTTGGAAGAGGGGGATGACCGTGGCAGCTTTCCAATCTCTGGGGATCTCAGACGATGCGAAAGAGAAGTTGAACAGGCTAGTAATAGGGGTTGCGACAATTTCTGCGACTAATTTAAGAAAGAAAGGGTCCAGATTGTCTAGCCCAGCTGATTTGTAGGGGTCCAGATTTTGCAGCTCTTTCAGAACATCAGCTGTCTGAATGTGTGTGAAGGAGAAGTGGGGGCACGGGCAAGTTGCAGTGGAGGGTGCAGAGCTGGTGGCCGGGGTAGTGGTAGCCAGGTGGAAAGCATGGCCAGCCGTAGCAAAATGCTTGTTGAAATTCTTGATTATTGTAGATTTATCGATGGTGTTTCCTAGCCTCAGTGCAGTGGGCAGCTGGGAGGAGGTGCTCTTATTCTCCATGGACTTTACAGTGTCCCAAAACCTTTTGGAGTTAGCGCTACAGGATGCACATTTCTGTTTGAAAAGCTTGCCTTTGCTTTCCTAACTGCTTGTGTAAATTGGTTCCTAACTTCCCTGAAAAGTTGCATATCGCGGGGGCTGTTCGATGCTAATGCAGTACGCCACAGGATGTTTTTGTGCTGGTCAAGGGCAGTCAAGTCTGGGGTGAACCAGGGGCTATATCTGTTCTTAGTTCTGAATTTTTGAATGGGGCATGCTTATTTAAGATGGAGAGGAAAGCACTTTTGAAGAACATCCAGGCATCCTCTACTGACGGAATGAGGTCAATATCCATCCAGGATACCCGGGCCAGGTCAATTAGAAAGGCCTGCTCGCTAAAGTGTTTTAGGGAGCGTTTGACAGTGATGAGGGGTGGTCGTTTGACCGCGGACGCAGGCAATAAGGCAGTGATTGCTGAGATCCTGGTTGAAGACAGCGGAGGTGTATTTAGAGGGTAAATTAGTCAGGATGATATCTATGAGGGTGCCCATGTTTACAGATTTAGGGTTGTACCTGGTAGGTTCGTTGATAATTTGTGTGAGATTGAGGGCATCTAGTTTAGATTGTAGGACGGCCGGGGTGTTAAGCATATCCCAGTTTAGGTCACCAAGCAGTACGAACTCTGAGGATAGATGGGGGGCAAGCAATTCACATATGGTGTCCAGGGCACAACTGGGGGCTGAGGGGGGTCTGTAGCAAGCGGCAACAGTGAGAGACTTATTTCTGGAAAGGTGGATTTTTAGAAGTAGAAGCTCAAACTGTTTGGGCACAGATCTGGATAGTACGATAGAGCTCTGCAGGCTCTCTCTACAGTAGATTGCGACTCCGCCCCCTTTGGCAGTTCTATCTAGACGGAAAATGTTGTAATTCGGGATGGACATTTCAGAATTTTTGGTGGCCTTCCTATGCCAGGATTCAGACACTGCTAGAACATCAGGGTTGGCAGAGTGTGCTTTCGCAGTGAATAACTCAAACTTGGGGAGGAGGCTTCGGATGTTGACATGCAAGAAACCCTGAGCTAGTCTAAAGATTACAGTAACATGGAGTCATACAGCCCTGTGCTAGTCTAAAGACTACAGTAACATGGAGTCATACAGCCCTGTGCTAGTCTAATGATTACAGTAACATGGAGTCATACAGCCCTGTGCTAGTCTAAAGACTACAGTAACATGGAGTCATACAGCCCTGTGCTAGTCTAAAGACTACAATAACATGAGTCATACAGCCCTGTGCTAGTCTAAAGATTACAGTAACATGGAGTCATACAGCCCTGTGCTAGTCTAAAGACTACAGTAACATGGAGTCATACATCCCTTGGTATATTGGCCATATACCACATCCCCTTGGGCCTTATTGCTTGATTATATCATAGCTAGCATGGAGGGTGTAGAGTCTTACCTGGTAGGAAGTAGGGAGGAGGGGTAGAACATGGTTCCTCTGACTTCAGTGACGGGTCCATGGCCTTCGCTGGACAGCTGAGGAGAGACAGAGAGAAACCACAAAATGATCACAGTAATTGATGAGGCCCTTTTCCTCCAGGAAATAAGTCAAGACAAGTGTCATGATGGTCAAATATCTAACCCAGACCTTGTTGAGAGAGAGCAGTCAAAATATCTGGCCCAGAGAGAGCGTGATGAAGGTGTTGATTGGTGCTCCTGTCACCTCATTGGTCAGTTACCTCATCACCTGAATCAGCTGACAGACAGGTGTGTTCAGGTGGGTCTGGCCACTCCCACGGGGAGCGGGTAGGAGCATGGTGAAGTAGTCCCTATTACTGATCTAAAATCAGTTTATCTGTTTGAGTGAAACTTCTAGCTGGGGCCTCAAGCCCCAAAGCACTGTTCTAGAACCAGCTCTTCCTGCCTCTTCTCTCCTAGCGAACTCTGACCCGGGACCACACCTAGCCGTTGTTCTTACTTACATTTTTTATATATAATATATATATATATATATAATATGCCATTTAGCAGACGCTTTTATCCAAAGCGACTTACATATTTAGTCTTATCCAGAGCGACTTACAGTTAGTGAGT
This sequence comes from Coregonus clupeaformis, assembly GCF_020615455.1. Taxonomy (NCBI): domain Eukaryota; kingdom Metazoa; phylum Chordata; class Actinopteri; order Salmoniformes; family Salmonidae; genus Coregonus; species Coregonus clupeaformis. Next base: position 36,713 of record NW_025534578.1, on the reverse strand, counting down.
GCATACGTTATTTTTTAAATGATGAGAGTGGATACTGTTCCAGGATTTCTTTAGGACCTGGCAGAGTTTTCCTTTTTGTCTGACACAGGAACAACTCTGGGCCATATCACTACCTGACATTCCTCTCAGTCGCTAGGGGCAACAACAGGAACAACTCTGGGCCATATCACTACCTGACATTCCTCTCAGTCACTAGGGGCAACAACAGGAACAACTCTGGGCCATATCACTACCTGACATTCCTCTCAGTCGCTAGGGGCAACAACAGGAACAACTCTGGGCCATATCACTACCTGACATTCCTCTCAGTCGCTAGGGGCAACAAACAGGAACAACTCTGGGCCATATCACTACCTGACATTCCTCTCAGTCGCTAGGGGCAACAACAGGAACAACTCTGGGCCATATCACTACCTGACATTCCTCTCAGTCGCTAGGGGCAACAACAGGAACAACTCTGGGCCATATCACTACCTGACATTCCTCTCAGTCACTAGGGGCAACAACAGGAACAACTCTGGGCCATATCACTACCTGACATTCCTCTCAGTCGCTAGGGGCAACAACAGGAACAACTCTGGGCCATATCACTACCTGACATTCCTCTCAGTCGCTAGGGGCAACAACAGGAACAACTCTGGGCCATATCACTACCTGACATTCCTCTCAGTCGCTAGGGGCAACAACAGGAACAACTCTGGGCCATATCACTACCTGACATTCCTCTCAGCCGCTAGGGGCAACAACAGGAACAACTCTGGGCCCTATGGAAGCTGGATATAACTCTGAGCTGGATACTGGATGGAACTCTGAGCTGGATGCTGGATGCTCTCCCCGAGACATCCAGGTCGCTAGGGCTCGTTTTAGCTCAACATCCACTCGAGGGGGCTTCCCCTGGCAGGGGGATGTCCAAGTGCTCTTTAGCGTCTGTCCACGTCTTCCTCAGTGTAAACAGCCACCGCCTGCTCAATAGTGAATTTTACTAGACGACGTAAAGCCCAATGATATATGACATCCTGGCATTTTAAAGCATAAAACGTTTTTCGAAATTGCACATGCTATTACAATTTTTGCATACCCTAAAAGCCGACTATTTAGAACGCAAGTACAGGGGCGCGATTCGACGTCATTCCTTTATTCTTAGAGCACAGCGTTCGTTCTAAACGTCAGAGAGGCCATGTTTGTTCTAGTTACACAGACTATTTCTATTTGAACGTTCCAAAACATTGCGTCCTGCTGAACATGTGGACCGTTTTGGCAACTAAACATGGGCCCGGGGTATTTGGGCACGGCCCGTGTAATGTATGAGGAAAATTTAACCTGCCAGGTTACCCACCTGCATAAATAATTGTTGTATACCGGCTAGGCTACTGAGAAGTGCTTAAGTTAAAACACTTTATTTTTATGAATATATTTCTAAGTCTGAATCGGCCCCCAGGTGCGCTAATGAGAAAGGTGTTTTCCAGCTAATTGCATTGGGCAAATGTTAGAAAATTATGTTTTACATTAGCTGCTTACGATATTTGCATGTTCAATAATATAGTTTCATGGCTGTGAGACAGCAGCCTTGCTATTGTCGCATGTTTTAATTAAGCTATACAATGAAAAATGTCAGTTTCATGTAAACATGCATTGCATTTTCTGTTGGTCACATGATTTTACTGTTTGGAACAAATGTAGCCATTTTTTAAGTGGTTAATGGAGGTTACCTTTCTTCTGCCAACAAGAAGAGTAACGAACAGCAAGATCAGATAAACCCATAGTAGAACAGTTTACCCATTTACCTAGTCAGCTTTTTGTTGTGCGTTCTATGCGAGAAATAAATATTATTCTCAAGGTCCATTCAAATTGAGAGTGCCACACGTGTTATATTTTAGATGGTGTCAGGATCATTTTATTCTCATTTTATTCTCATTAATTTCTTCTTCTATTTCTTAATCTTCTTCTTCTTCTTCTTCTTCTTCTTCTTCTTCTTCTTCTTCTATGACATCATGGCGGTCCACAAACAATCGTTTAAGTGCATGCCGGCAACTACTGTGCTGGAATGTACGATCATTGGTCCTCTGTAGCTCAGCTGGTAGAGCACGGCGCTTGTAACGCCAGGGTAGTGGGTTCGATCCCCGGGACCACCCATACACAAAAATGTATGCACACATGACTGTAAGTCGCTTTAGATAAAAGCGTCTGCTAAATGGCATATTATTATTATTATTATTATCATGAGTGATCTGCCCAATTCTGTACTACCATGAAAATAAAATTCTAAACCAAATAAATCCCTAACTTCTACCACCCCCCTCCCCAAAGCCTGGTGAGTCCTTGATTGTGAAGCAGCAAGTACATCTGTCAAAACCAATATCTGCAATGAGGAGAAAGGACGAAAGAGTTCAGTTCAGAAACCTGCCAGAACAGGGTACTAGTCAGCAATACATCAATTTGAGCACAGTAGAGTTAATTGTTGTAGACTATTTGATGCCAGTGTGTGTCAGTATTAAATGATGGGGGGAAATTAAAATAAATTGAATCCTCAACTTTTCCTGTCTGGAAAGCTTTTGACATCCGTTTTTCCAATGATGACTCCTCCACTCTGAAAAACAGAATAGATATTCCAACATATTGTAGGCTTTGAACTAGGGCTTCAAACCACTTTAGTCTAATCAATACAATGGTCACGATTCAAAATGAGTGTTGTAGTCTTGACAGTTTATTTCACTTCAAGGTATCAAACTGGTTGAATAATTTTGTTACGACAGTAAACGAGCCAAACCACAGCTCCTCGGTGCATCCCCCCCATTCTGCCAAGGCTCGGTTCTTAGCCGATAGGTGCCGCTAGGGCCGCCTTCAACAACGGAAACAAATAGGCGACTGTCTCCGGCATGGCTGACATCCCCATCCCATCTGAATGTAGCTGGAAGCTAAGCTTCCTTGGTTCGACTCCCGACATTCCTGGACGGATTCGTGTCGACTGCCCAGAGTCCGCGAATTCAAGTCCGTTCCGCTGTCTCCCCCAACGTCATCATCAATCTATCGTTTCCGAAAAAATAAATAAATAAAGGACCAGCGAGAAGACTGCTCTGTCAAAAACCAAGGTAAGCTAACATTTAGCATGCTAACTAGCGTCAATGGCGAACTGTGTCGTTGGGAGCGGGCCACGGCTCGCAGGAAAGTTTGAGGCTTGGTTCCAGAGAGGAGGCCTCGTTTTTTACGGGCGAGATTAAAACGTTTTATTGTCGTTATTTTTCGTAGCAAATTTTTATCGTTCTTAATCGTGTTGAGTTATTTTTTTGTATGGACATTCAAAAGTAGAAATAAAGTACTAGAAAATATTGTTTGCTAACTAGTTAGCTGGTTTAGTTATCGTACATGCGAAATTGGGCTAGTTAGTTAGCGAACATTAGGGTGGGATTGTCCGTCAATGGCTAGCCAGCTAATTAGCTCAGCCACACCTTGCTCCTAAACGCAGAACTAACTCATCTTTTTGATCACGAGTATATGATGTTATATGTATAAAACACTGTTACTCATTCACGTCTAGCAGTTTGTGAAATGTAAGCTAAAAATCTCCCGAATAGGTAGTGTGACTAGCGGCTAGCCGAGTAGCGTTAGTTAGCGAGCTGTGTCATCTCCATGTATTCCTATGGGGTTTTTTTCTCTCCCAGTGTAGCCGGTGACCAGTGAGAGACTGACCGCACCCGACTCCAACCAACATGTCACTGCACCAGTTTCTGCTCGAACCCATCACCTGTCACGCCTGGAACCGGGACAGAACCCGTACGACCCCCAGGACCAATGCATTATTATATAAAATCGCATACTTTTAAATAGACACATACTTGCATACAGCACATGATGTACACTTTACCGCGTACAACATCAAAAAAGGGTGTATTAAAAAAACATCTGAAAATGTTTAACCACCGACTCTTCTTCTGTTATCTGGCCTTCTACTTCCTGTTCTCCTCCCTGTAGAGATTGCCATCAGTCCCAACAACCACGAGGGTCCACATCTATCAGAAGAGTGGTAACCAGTGGGTGAAGGGTCATGAGCTGAAGGAACACAATGGACACATCACAGGTAGGATAGCCACAGGAAATGACATCACAGGTGGAGGAATACATTAAAATACTTTTAACAATGTCTGGACATTGATGATGCTTTTCAGAGGTTTACATTGACTCTCTCTCTCTCTCTCTCTCTCTCTCGCTCTCTTCCAGGTATCGACTGGGCTCCTAAGTCTGACCGTATCGTGACGTGTGGGCGGACCGCAACGCCTACGCCTGGTCTCTGAAGGACGGGGTCTGGAAGCCCACTCTGGTTATCCTGAGGATCAACAGGGCTGCTACCTTCGCAAGTGGTCTCCTCTGGAGAATAAGTTTGCTGTGGGCAGTGGAGCCAGGCTCATATCAGTCTGTTACTTCGAGTCTGATAACGACTGGTAAGGGAGGGTAGGAGAGGAGAAAGGGGAAGAGAGAGAAGCAGGCTAAATCCTTTTATACCCTTTAAATGTGTGTGTGTGAGTTGTTCAGGTATGTATTTATTTTTCTCTGAGTGTCACTTCACTGTGTGTGTGTGTGTGTGTGTGTGTGTGTGTGTGTGTGTGTGTGTGTTCAGGTGGGTGAGTAAGCACATCAAGAAGCCAATCCGTTCCACCGTCCTCAGTCTGGACTGGCATCCCAACAACGTGCTGCTGGCGGCTGGATCCTGTGACTTCAAATGCAGGTAGGGAGGGAGAGAGGAGAGAGGGAGAGAGGGAGAGAGGGAGAGAGGGAGAGAGGGAGAGAGAGAGAGGTAGAGAGGTAGAGAGAGAGAGAGAGATCAGACACCACGTTTCAACCTAATCAGTAGCTTTCTATCCTAAGATACTATCAGTGGTCTTCATACATTAGATACCTGGGGTCTGATACTATCAGTGGTCTTTATACATTAGATACCTGGGGTCTGATACTATCAGTGGTCTTTATACATTAGATACCTGGGGTCTGATACTATCAGTGGTCTTTATACATTAGATACCTGGGGTCTGATACTATCAGTGGTCTTTATACATTAGATACCTGGGGTCTGATACTATCAGTGGTCTTTATACATTAGATACCTGGGGTCTGATACTATCAGTGGTCTTTATACATTAGATACCTGGGGTCTGATACTATCAGTGGTCTTTATACATTAGATACCTGGGGTCTGATACTATCAGTGGTCTTTATACATTAGATACCTGGGGTCTGATACTATCAGTGGTCTTTATACATTAGATACCTGGGGTCTGATACTATCAGTGGTCTTTATACATTAGATACCTGGGGTCTGATACTATCAGTGGTCTTTATACATTAGATACCTGGGGTCTGATACTATCAGTGGTCTTTATACATTAGATACCTGGGGTCTGATACTATCAGTGGTCTTTATACATTAGATACCTGGGGTCTGATACTATCAGTGGTCTTTATACATTAGATACCTGGGGTCTGATACTATCAGTGGTCTTTATACATTAGATACCTGGGGTCTGATACTATCAGTGGTCTTTATACATTAGATACCTGGGGTCTGATACTATCAGTGGTCTTTATACATTAGATACCGGGGTCTGATACTATCAGTGGTCTTTATACATTAGATACCTGGGGTCTGATACTATCAGTGGTCTTTTATACATTAGATACCTGGGGTCTGATACTATCAGTGGTCTTTATACATTAGATACCTGGGGGTCTGATACTATCAGTGGTCTTTATACATTAGATGCCTGGGGTCTGATACTATCAGTGGTCTTTATACATTAGATACCTGGGGTCTGATACTATCAGTGGTCTTTATACATTAGATACCTGGGGTCTGATACTATCAGTGGTCTTTATACATTAGATACCTGGGGTCTGATACTATCAGTGGTCTTTATACATTAGATACCTGGGGTCTGATACTATCAGTGGTCTTTATACATTAGATACCTGGGGTCTGATACTATCAGTGGTCTTTATACATTAGATACCTGGGGTCTGATACTATCAGTGGTCTTTATACATTAGATACCTGGGGTCTGATACTATCAGTGGTCTTTATACATTAGATACCTGGGGTCTGATACTATCAGTGGTCTTTATACATTAGATACCTGGGGTCTGATACTATCAGTGGTCTTTATACATTAGATACCTGGGGTCTGATACTATCAGTGGTCTTTATACATTAGATACCTGGGGTCTGATACTATCAGTGGTCTTTATACATTAGATACCTGGGGTCTGATACTATCAGCGGTCTTTATACATTAGATACCTGGGGTCTGATACTATCTCAGTGGTCTTTATACATTAGATACCTGGGGTCTGATACTGTCAGTGGTCTTTATACATTAGATACCTGGGGTCTGATACTATCAGTGGTCTTTATACATTAGATACCTGGGGTCTGATACTATCAGTGGTCTTTATACATTTAGATACCTGGGGTCTGTATTGACCAATAGCGTCTCAGTGGGAGGGCTGATCTAGGTCAGCTCCATGTAGTCTTATTCACTGGGATCTAAAAAGGCTAAACTGATCCAGCGCTTCTACTCTGAGACACTTGATACATACAGCCCCTGATTTAATAGTTATTTAAAATATCATACAGCCCCTGATTTAATAGTTATTTAAAATATCATACAGCCCCTGATTTAATAGTTATTTAAAATATCATACAGCCCCTGATTTAATAGTTATTTAAAATATCATACAGCCCCTGATTTAATAGTTATTTAAAATATCATACAGCCCCTGATTTAATAGTTATTTAAAATATCACTACAGCCCCTGATCAATAGTTATTTAAAATATCATACAGCCCCTGATCAATAGTTATTTAAAATATCATACAGCCCCTGATCAATAGTTATTTAAAATATCATACAGCCCCTGATCAATAGTTATTTAAAATATCTCCCCCCCCCTCCCCCCCAGGGTGTTCTCGGCCTACATCAAGGAAGTAGAGGAGAAGCCCGGTCCGACCCCCTGGGGGTCCAAGATGCCTTTTGGGGCGGTGCTGGCTGAGTTTGGGGGTGCGGGGGGAGGAGGATGGGTCCACTCTGTGTCCTTCTCCTCCTCTGGTAACAGGCTGGCCTGGGTCTCACACGACTCCACTGTTACTGGCGGCACCAAGGGATCCACGAAGTTCTGTAGGCTGGCCACTGTTACTGGCGGCAAAGATCCAGTAAGTCTCTCTGTTATCTAGGCTGGCCTGGGTCTCCACTGTTACTGGTGGGGGACACGCTGATCTCTGTCTCCACGACTCCACTGTTACTGTGGTGGACGGCACCAAGGGATCCACGTAAGTCTCTCTGGGGGGGGGGGTGTTATCTAACAGGGTGTATGTGGGGTAACTCTGTTGCTCTGTCCAATGATCCTGTGTGTCTAACTGTGCTGTGTGTTTCAGTCCGTCTCAGTTGAAGACTGAGTTCCTCCCTCTGCTCAGTGTTCTCTTCATCTCTGAGAACAGCGTGGTGGCAGCGGTAAGACTATCTCTCTATCTCTCTATCTCTCTATCTCTCTATCTCTCTCTCTAGCTCTCTAGCTCTGTCTCTCTCTAGCTCTCTAGCTCTCAGCTCTCTAGCTCTCTAGCTCTCAGCTCTCTCTCTAGCCTCTCTCTAGCTCTCTGCCTCTCTCGCTCTCTAGCTCTCCTCTAGCCTCGCTCTCTAGCTCTCTAGCTCTCTAGCTCTCTGCCTCTGCTCGCCTCTAGCTCTCTAGCTCCCTCTGCTCTCTAGCCTCTCTCTGCTCTCTGCTCTCCCAGCCTCTAGCTCTCAGCTCTCTAGCCTCTAGCCTCTCTCTCTAGCTCCCCTCTCGCTCTCTAGCCTCTAGCCTCTAGCCTCGCCTCTCGCCTCCCCTCACTCAGCCTCTCTAGCTCTCTGCCTCTGCTCTCCTGCCTCAGCTCTCTAGCTCTCTAGCCTCCTCTAGCCTCTAGCTCTCTAGCTTCCCAGCTCTCTGCCTCTCTCAGCTCTCTAGCCTCTAGCTCTCAGCCTCAGCTCTAGCCTCTAGCTCTCTAGCTCTCCCTGCTCTCTCAGCTCTCTGCCTCTAGCCTCCCACTCTCCTGCCTCTGCCTCGCTCTCCAGCTCCTCTAGCTCTCTGCCTCTGCTCTCCTCTCTCAGCTCTCTAGCTCTCTCCTCTCTAGCTCTCTAGCTCTCAGCCTCTAGCCTCTAGCCTCTAGCTCTGTCTCTCTCTGCTCTCGCTCTCTAGCTCTCAGCTCTGCCTCTAGCCTCTCTGTCCTCTCTAGCCTCCCCAGCTCTGTCTCTCTAGCTCTCTAGCTCTCTAGCTCTCTAGCTCTCTAGCTCTCTAGCTCTCTAGCTCTCTCTCTCTCTAGCTCTCTAGCTCTCTAGCTCTCTAGCTCTCTAGCTCTCTAGCTCTCTAGCTCTCTAGCTCTCTCTCTAGCTCTGTCTCATATAAATTGGAAAGGAAACGTGTGAGTATTCTTCTCTGCTGTGTTGTATCTTGACAGTGTGTCTCCCCTCAGGGTCACGACTGTTGCCCCATGCTGTTCCGTTGTGATGACGGAGGGTCCCCTAACGCTTGTCTCTAAGCTGGACCTTCCTAAAGCTTCCATCACTAGAAACATCTCGGCTATGGAACGCTTCAGAAACATGGACAAGCGAGCCACCACAGAGGACCGCAACACAGGCCTGGATACACTGCACCAGAACTCCATCACGTAGGGTCACACACTGAGACACACACTGTTATAGTGTCTCTAGTCTCTATCTATGGGGGAGACCAGAGGGACTGTCTAACCCTGTTATATTGTCTCTAGTCTCTATCTATGAGGGAGACCAGAGGGACTGTCTAACCCTGTTATATTGTCTCTAGTCTCTCTATCTATGAGGGAGACCAGAGGGGACTGTCTAACCCTGTTATATTGTCTCTAGTCTCTATCTATGAGGGAGACCAGAGGGACTGTCTAACCCTGTTATATTGTCTCTAGTCTCTATCTATGAGGGAGACCAGAGGGACTGTCTAACCCTGTTATATTGTCTCTAGTCTCTATCTATGAGGGAGACCAGAGGGACTGTCTAACCCTGTTATATTGTCTCTAGTCTCTATCTATGAGGGAGACCAGAGGGACTGTCTAACCCTGTTATATTGTCTCTAGTCTTCTATCTATGAGGGAGACCAGAGGGACTGTCTAACCCTGTTATATTGTCTCTAGTCTGCTATCTATGAGGGAGACCAGAGGGACTGTCTAACCCTGTTATATTGTCTCTAGTCTCTCTATCTATGAGGGAGACCAGAGGGACTGTCTAACCCTGTTATATTGTCTCTAGTCTGCTATCTTGAGGGAGACCAGAGGGACTGTCTAACCCTGTTATATTGTCTCTAGTCTCTATCTATGAGGGAGACCAGAGGGACTGTCTAACCCTGTTATATTGTCTCTAGTCTAGTCTCTATCTATGAGGGAGACCAGAGGGACTGTCTAACCCTGTTATATTGTCTCTAGTCTCTATCTATGAGGGAGACCAGAGGGACTGTCTAACCCTGTTATATTGTCTCTAGTCTAGTCTCTATCTATGAGGGAGACCAGAGGGACTGTCTAACCCTGTTATATTGTCTCTAGTCTTTCTATCTATGAGGGAGACCAGAGGGACTGTCTAACCCTGTTATATTGTCTCTAGTCTAGTCTCTATCTATGAGGGAGACCAGAGGGACTGTCTAACCCTGTTATATTGTCTCTAGTCTCTATCTATGAGGGAGACCAGAGGGACTGTCTAACCCTGTTATATTGTCTCTAGTCTCTATCTATGAGGGAGACCAGAGGGACTGTCTAACCCTGTTATATTGTCTCTAGTCTCTATCTATGAGGGAGACCAGAGGGACTGTCTAACCCTGTTATATTGTCTCTAGTCTCTATCTATGAGGGAGACCAGAGGGACTGTCTAACCCTGTTATATTGTCTCTAGTCTCTATCTATGAGGGAGACCAGAGGGACTGTCTAACCCTGTTATATTGTCTCTAGTCTCTATCTATGAGGGAGACCAGAGGGACTGTCTAACCCTGTTATATTGTCTCTAGTCTAGTCTCTATCTACGAGGGAGACCAGAGGGACTGTCTAACCCTGTTATATTGTCTCTAGTCTCTATCTATGAGGGAGACCAGAGGGACTGTCTAACCCTGTTATATTGTCTCTAGTCTCTATCTCTGAGGGAGACCAGAGGGACTGTCTAACCCTGTTATATTGTCTCTAGTCTAGCCTATCTAGAGGGAGACCAGAGGGACTGTCTAACCCTGTTATATTGTCTCTAGTCTAGTCTCTATCTATGAGGGGAGACCAGAGGGACTGTCTAACCCTGTTATATTGTCTCTCTAGTCTCTATCTATGAGGGAGACCAGAGGGACTGTCTAACCCTGTTATATTGTCTCTAGTCTAGCTCTATCTATGAGGGAGACCAGAGGGACTGTCTAACCCTGTTATATTGTCTCTAGTCTCTCTATCTAGAGGGAGACCAGAGGGACTGTCTAACCCTGTTATATTGTTCTCTAGTCTCTATCTATGAGGGAGACCAGAGGGACTGTCTAACCCTGTTATATTGTCTCTAGTCTCTATCTATGAGGGGAGACCAGAGGGACTGTCTAACCCTGTTATATTGTCTCTAGTCTAGTCTCTATCTATGAGGGAGACCAGAGGGACTGTCTAACCCTGTTATATTGTCTCTAGTCTCTATCTATGAGGGAGACCAGAGGGACTGTCTAACCCTGTTATATTGTCTCTAGTCTGCTATCTATGAGGGAGACCAGAGGGACTGTCTAACCCTGTTATATTGTCTCTAGTCTCTATCTATGGGGGAGACCAGAGGGACTGTCTAACCCTGTTATATTGTCTCTAGTCTAGCCTATCTATGGGGGGAGACCAGAGGGACTGTCTAACCCTGTTATATTGTCTCTAGTCTCTATCTATGAGGGAGACCAGAGGGACTGTCTAACCCTGTTATATTGTCTCTAGTCTCTATCTATGAGGGAGACCAGAGGGACTGTCTAACCCTGTTATATTGTCTCTCTAGTCTCTATCTATGAGGGAGACCAGAGGGACTGTCTAACCCTGTTATATTGTCTCTAGTCTCTATCTATAGGGAGACCAGAGGGACTGTCTAACCCTGTTATATTGTCTCTAGTCTCTATCTATGAGGGAGACCAGAGGGACTGTCTAACCCTGTTATAGTCTCTAGTCTCTATCTATGAGGGAGACCAGAGGGACTGTCTAACCCTGTTATATTGTCTCTAGTCAGTCTCTATCTATGAGGGAGACCAGAGGGACTGTCTAACCCTGTTATATTGTCTCTAGTCTCTATCTATGAGGGAGACCAGAGGGACTGTCTAACCCTGTTATATTGTCTCTAGTCTCTATCTATGAGGGAGACCAGAGGGACTGTCTAACCCTGTTATATTGTCTCTAGTCTAGTCTCTATCTATGAGGGAGACCAGAGGGACCCTGTCTAACCCTGTTATATTGTCTCTAGTCTGTCTATCTATGAGGAGACCAGAGGGACTGTCTAACCCTGTTATATTGTCTCTAGTCTAGTCTCTATCTATGAGGGAGACCAGAGGGACTGTCTAACCCTGTTATATTGTCTCTAGTCTAGTCTCTATCTATGAGGGAGACCAGAGGGACTGTCTAACCCTGTTATATTGTCTCTAGTCTCTATCTATGAGGGAGACCAGAGGGACCCTGTCTAACCCTGTTATATTGTCTCTAGTCTCTCTATCTATGAGGGAGACCAGAGGGACTGTCTAACCCTGTTATATTGTCTCTAGTCTCTATCTATGAGGGAGACCAGAGGGACTGTCTAACCCTGTTATATTGTCTCTAGTCTCTATCTATGAGGGAGACCAGAGGGACTGTCTAACCCTGTTATATTGTCTCTAGTCTAGTCTCTATCTATGAGGGAGACCAGAGGGACTGTCTAACCCTGTTATATTGTCTCTAGTCTCTATCTATGAGGGAGACCAGAGGGACTGTCTAACCCTGTTATATTGTCTCTAGTCTAGTCTCTATCTAGAGGGAGACCAGAGGGACTGTCTAACCCTGTTATAGTGTCTCTAGTCTCTATCTATGAGGGAGACCAGAGGGACCTGTCTAACCCTGTTATATTGTCTCTAGTCTCTATCTATGAGGGAGACCAGAGGGACTGTCTAACCCTGTTATATTGTCTCTAGTCTAGTCTATCTATGAGGGAGACCAGAGGGACCTGTCTAACCCTGTTATATTGTCTCTAGTCTAGTCTCTATCTATGAGGGAGACCAGAGGGACTGTCTAACCCTGTTATATTGTCTCTAGTCTAGTCTCTATCTATGAGGGGAGACCAGAGGGACTGTCTAACCCTGTTATATTGTCTCTAGTCTCTATCTATGGGGGAGACCAGGGACTGTCTAACCCTGTTATAGTGTCTCTAGTCTACTATCTATGAGGGACCAGAGGGACTGTCTAACCCTGTTATATTGTCTCTAGTCTCTATCTATGAGGGAGACCAGAGGGACTGTCTAACCCTGTTATATTGTCTCTAGTCTCTATCTATGAGGAGACCAGAGGGCCTGTCTAACCCTGTTATAGTGTCTCTAGTCTAGCTCTATCTATGAGGGAGACCAGAGGGCCTGTCTAACCCTGTTATAGTGTCTCTAGTCTCTATCTATGAGGGAGACCAGAGGGACTGTCTAACCCTGTTATATTGTCTCTAGTCTCTATGAGGGAGACCAGAGGGACTGTCTAACCCTGTTATATTGTCTCTAGTCTAGTCTCTATCTATGAGGGAGACCAGAGGGACTGTCTAACCCTGTTATATTGTCTCTAGTCTAGTCTCTATCTATGAGGGAGACCAGAGGGACTGTCTAACCCTGTTATATTGTCTCTAGTCTCTATCTATGAGGGAGACCAGAGGGACTGTCTAACCCTGTTATATTGTCTCTAGTCTAGTCTCTATCTATGGGGGAGACCAGAGGGACTGTCTAACCCTGTTATATTGTCTCTAGTCTCTATCTATGAGGGAGACCAGAGGGACTGTCTAACCCTGTTATATTGTCCCTAGTCTAGTCTCTATCTGAGGGAGACCAGAGGGACTGTCTAACCCTGTTATATTGTCTCTAGTCTAGTCTCTATCTATGAGGGAGACCAGAGGGACTGTCTAACCCTGTTATATTGTCTCTAGTCTCTATCTATGAGGGAGACCAGAGGGACTGTCTAACCCTGTTATATTGTCTCTAGTCTCTATCTATGAGGGAGACCAGAGGGACTGCTCTAACCCTGTTATATTGTCTCTAGTCTAGTCTCTATCTATGAGGGAGACCAGAGGGACTGTCTAACCCTGTTATATTGTCTCTAGTCTCTATCTATGAGGGAGACCAGAGGGACTGTCTAACCCTGTTATATTGTCTCTAGTCTCTATCTATGGGGGAGACCAGAGGGACTGTCTAACCCTGTTATATTGTCTCTAGTCTCTATCTATGAGGGAGACCAGAGGGACTGTCTAACCCTGTTATATTGTCTCTAGTCTCTATCTATGAGGGAGACCAGAGGGACTGTCTAACCCTGTTATATTGTCTCTAGTCTCTATCTATGAGGGAGACCAGAGGGACTGTCTAACCCTGTTATATTGTCTCTAGTCTCTATCTATGAGGGAGACCAGAGGGACTGTCTAACCCTGTTATATTGTCTCTAGTCTCTATCTATGAGGGAGACCAGAGGGACTGTCTAACCCTGTTATATTGTCTCTAGTCTAGTCTCTATCTATGAGGGAGACCAGAGGGACTGTCTAACCCTGTTATATTGTCTCTAGTCTCTATCTATGAGGGAGACCAGAGGGACTGTCTAACCCTGTTATATTGTCTCTCTAGTCAAGTCTCTATCTATGAGGGAGACAAGAGGGACTGTCGTAAGTTCTGCACCACGGGCATCGATGGAGCCATGACCATCTGGGACTTCAAGGTAAGAAACACACATTCCTGGCCAGCTTCATTATTTAGTTGTCAGCGACATTGTGATTTTGATCAATCCTCTAGTTTTTAAAGTAGATCGTCCGATAACGATATTCACTAGAATGGAATGTTGACAGAAACAAAATGGCCTCCAGCTGAAGACCAGACTTAGTAAGACTGGTGACTGTTATTGACAAATGTGTTGTTGTTGTTGTTGTCTCTTCAGAGTCTGGAGGCTTCCATCCAGGGGCTGAGGATCATGTGACGGGCCAGCTAAACCCCCGCCTCCAAGCAGCCAGTAACAGTCTGACCACGCTAAAGTGTCTGATTTAAAAGCACTGACTACACACACACGCCACACACACACACACACACACTCTCTCTCTGAGCTGACGTGACATTACTGTTGATTGTTTGTTTATGTAAATGAAGGCTGGGGTCAGAGGTGAACTTGACGACCCCGTGATGTACCGTTCCACGTCAGTGGGTTTTTATTTTATTTGATAATAATAACAGGTATGGTGTTTATCTCTGAAGTGACTACGGCTCCACAACACTAAGTTACCATTGAAGGATGTGCTGTGGTAAGCTACGATGCCCCAAATAGCACCCTGTTCCTAATATAGTGCACTAGTTTTGACCAGAGCCATATAGCGGGGGTCCTCTGTGTTGTGTCTCAATGGGCCCTGGTCAAAACGTGTTTACTCCAAAGGAGTAGGGTGCTATTTGGGATGGATCCTGTGTAATAATGATGGAGGATGTATCTAATTCAGCTGCAGAATAAATAAAAAAACTACTTCCACTTCACTACCGAGTCACGACTCGTCTGTCTGTCTGTTACTTTGTGTGGAGGAGCCAGACTAAGCCCTTCCAACAGAAGGAAATGATCACATGCGTCTGGCAGAACAGAACAAGAAACAGGGAAGGTGGATAAAGAGGAGTCTCTCTTCCACCCCAGTCTACCCTCTCTCTCTCTTCCACCCCAGTCTACCCTCCCTCTCTTTCCACCCCAATCTACCCTCTCTCTCTCTCTTCCACCCCAGTCTACCTCTCTCTCTTCCACCCCAGTCTACCCTCTCCTCTCTTCTACCCCAGTCTACCCTCTCTCTCTTCCACCCCAGTCTACCCTCTCTCTTCACCCCCAGTCTACTCTCTCTCTCTTCCACCCCAGTCTCCCCTCTCTCTCTTCCACCCCAGTCTACCCTCTCTCTCTTCCACCCCAGTCTACCTTCTCTGTCTTCCACCCCCAGTCTACCCCTCTTCCACCCAGTCTACCCTCTCTCTTCACCCCCAGTCTACCCTCTCTCTCTCTTCCACCCCAGTCTACCCTCTCTCTCTTCCACCCCAGTCTACCCTCTCTCTTCACCCAGTCTACCCTCTCTCTCTTCCACCCCAGTCTACCCTCTCTCTTCCACCCCAGTCTACCCTCTCTCTCTACCCCAGTCTACCCTCTCTCTCCTCCACCCCTAGTCCACCCTCTCTCTCTTCCACCCCAGTCTACCCTCTCCCTCTTCCACCCCATCTACTCTCTCTCCTACCCCAGTCTACTCTCTCTCTCTTTCCACCCCAGTCTACCCTCTTCCACCCCAGTTACCCCACTCTTCCACCCCCACCCTCTCTCTCTTCCACCCCAGTCTACCCTTCACTCTCTTCCACCCCAGTCTACCCTCCTCTTCTTCCACCCCAGTCTACCCTCTCTCTCTCTTCCACCCCAGTCTACCCTCTCTCTTCCACCCCAGCCTACCCTCTCTCTCTTCCACCCCAGTCTACCCTTCTCTCTCTTCCACCCCAGTCTACCCCTCTCTCTCTTCCACCCCAGTCTACCCTTTCTCTTCCACCCCAGTCTACCCTCTCTCTTCTTCCACCCCATCTACCCTCCCTCTCTTCCACCCCCAGTTACCCTTCTCTCCTTCTACCCCACTACCCTCTCTCTCTTCCACCCCAGTCTACCCTTTCTTTTCCACCCCAGTCTACCCTCCTCCTTCCACCCCAGTCTACCCTCTCTCTCTTTACCCCTTCTTCTTCCACCCCAGTCTACCCTCTCTCTCTTCCACCCCAGTCTACCCTCTCTCTTCCACCCCAGTCTACCCCCCTCTCTCTCTTCCACCCCAGTCTACTCCTCTCTCTTCCACCCCAGTCTACCCTCTCTCTCTTCCACCCCAGTCTACCCTCTCTCTCTTCCACCCCAGTCTACCCTCTCTCTCTCTTCCACCCCAGTCTCACCCCTCTCTCTCTTTTCCACCCCAGTCTACCCTCTCTCTCTTCCACCCCAGTCTACCCTCTCTCTCTCTTCCACCCCCAGTCTACCCTCTCTCTCTCTTCCACCCCAGTCTACCCTCTCTCTCTCTTCCACCCCAGTCTACCCTCTCTCTCTCTTCCACCCCCAGTCTACCCTCTCTCTCTCTTCCACCCCAGTCTACCCTCTCTCTCTCTTCCACCCCAGTCTACCCTCCTCTCTCTTCCACCCCAGTCTACCCTCTCTCTCTCTTCCACCCCAGTCTATTCCCTCTCTCTCTTCCACCCAGTCTACCCTCTCTCTCTCTTCCACCCCAGTCTACCCTCTCTCTCTTCCACCCCAGTCTACCCCTCTCTCTTCCACCCCAGTCTACCCTCTCTCTCTTTTACCCCAGTCTACCCTCTCTCTCTTCCACCCCAGTCTACCTTCTCTCTCTCTTCCACCCCAGTCTACCCCTCTCTCTCTTCCACCCCAGTCTACCCTCTCTCTCTTCCACCCCGTCTACCTCTCTCTTCCACCCCAGTCTACCTCACTCTCTCTTCCACCCGTCTACCCTCTCTCTCTCTTCCACCCCAGTCTACCTTCTCTCTCTCTTCCACCCCAGTCTACCCTCTCTCTCTTCCACCCCAGTCTACCCTCTCTCTCTTCCACCCCAGTCTACCCTCACTCTCTCTTCCACCCGTCTACCCTCTCTCTCTTCCACAGTCTACCTTCCTTCTTTCCACCTAGTCTACCCTCTCTCTCTTCCACCCCAGTCTACCCTCTCTCTTTCCACCCCAGTCACCCTTCTTTTCCACCCGCCTCTCTCTCTTCCACCCCAGTCTACCTTCTCTCTTTCCACCCCAGTCTACCCTCTCTCTTCCACCCCAGTTACCCTCTCTCTCTTTCCACCCCAGTCTACCTTCTCTTCCACCCCAGTCTACCCTCTCTCTCTTCCACCCCAGTCACCTTTCTTCCACCCTAGTCTACCCTCTTTTTCCACCATCTCCCCCTCACCCCTCTTCCACCCGTCTACCCTCTCTCTCTTCCACCCCATCTACCTTCTATCCTCTCTTCCACCCCAGTCTACCCTCTCTCTCTTCCACCCGTCTAGCCCTTTTTCCACCCCAGTTACCTCTCTCTCTCTTCCACCCCAGTCTACCCTCTCTCTTTCCACCCCAATCTACCCTCTCTCTCTTCCACCCCAATCTACCCTCTCTCTCTTCCACCCCAGTCTACCCTCTCTCTCTCTTCCACCCCAGTCTACCCTCTCTCTCTTCCGCCCCAGTCTACCCCTTCTCTCTCTTCCACCCCAGTCTACCCTTCTCTCTCTTCCACCCCCAGTCTACCCCTCTCTCTCTCTCTCCACCCCAGTCTACCTCTCTCTCTCTTCCACCCCAGTCTACCCTTCTCTCTCTTCCACCCAAGTCTACCCTCTCTCTCTTCCACCCCAAGTCTACCCTCTCTCTCTTCCACCCCAGTCTACCCTCTCTCTCTTCCACCCCAGTCTACCCTTCTCTCTCTTCCACCCCAGTCTACCCTCTCTCTCTCTCTTCCACCCCAGTCTACCCTCTCTCTCTCTCTTCTACCCCAGTCTACCCTCTCTCTCTTCCACCCCAGTCTACCCTTCTCTCTCTTCCACCCCAGTCTACCCCTCTCTCTCTTCCACCCCAGTCTACCCCTCTCTCTCTCTTCCACCCCAGTCTACCCTCTCTCTTCTACCCCAGTCTACTCTCTCTCTTCCACCCCAGTCTACCCTCTCTCTGTCTTCCACCCCAGTCTACCCTCTCTCTCTCTTCCACCCCAGTCTACCCTTCTCTCTCTCTTCCACCCCAGTCTACCCTTCTCTCTCTTCCACCCCAGTCTACCCCTCTCTCTCTCTTCACCCCAGTCTACCCCTCTCTCTCTCTTCCACCCCAGTCCACCCCTCTCTCTCTTCCACCCCAGTTACCCTCTCTTTCTACCCCAGTTACTTTCTTTCTCTTCCACCCCAGTCTACCCTCTCTCTGTTCACCCCAGTCTACTCCTCTTTTTCTCTCCACCGCCCAGTCACCCTTTTCTCTCTTCCACCCCATCTACCCTTCTTTTCCACCCCAGCCTCACCCCTCTCTCTCTTCCACCCCCACTACCCCTCTCACTCCCAGTCTACCCTTCTCTTTCCACCCCAGTCTACCCTCTCTCTCTTCCACCCCAGTCTACCCTCTCTCTCTCTTCCACCCCAGTCTACCCTTCTCTCTCTTCCACCCCAGTCTACCCCTCTCTCTCTCTTCCACCCCAGTCTACCCCTCTCTCTCTCTTCCACCCCCAGTCTACCCTCTCTCTCTCTTCCACCCCAGTCTACCCTCTCTCTCTCTTCCACCCCCAGTCTACCCTCTCTCTCTTCTCCACCCCAGTCTACCCTCTCTCTCTCTTCCACCCCAGTCTACCCTCTCTCTCTCTTCCACCCCAGTCTACCCTCTCTCTCTTCCACCCCAGTCTACCCTCTCTCTCTCTTCCACCCCAGTCTACCCTCTCTCTCTCTCCACCCCAGTCTACCCTCTCTCTCTTCCACCCCAGTCTACCTCTCTCTCTCTTCCACCCCAGTCTACCCTCTCTCTCTCTTCCACCCCAGTCTACCCTCTCTCTCTTCCACCCCAGTCTACCCTCTCTCTCTTCCACCCCAGTCTACCCTCTCTCTCTCTCCACCCCAGTCTACCCTTCTCTCTCTCTTCCACCCCAGTCTACCTTCTCTCTCTTCCACCCCAGTCTACCCCTCTCTCTCTTCCACCCCAGTCTACCCTCTCTCTTCCACCCCAGTCTACCCCTCTCTCTCTCTTCACCCAAGTCTACCCCCTCTCTCTCTTCCACCCAAGTCTACCCTCTCTCTCTCTTCCACTCGTCTACCCTCTCTCTCTCTTCCACCCCCAGTCTACCCTCTCTCTCTCTTCCACCCCAGTCTACTCCTTCTCTCTCTTCCACCCCAGTCTACCACTCTCTCTCTCTTCCACCCCAGTCTACCCTCTCTCTTCTACCCCAGTCTACCCTCTCTCTCTCTTCCACCCCAGTCCTACCCCTCTCTCTCTTCCACCTGTCTACCCCTCTCTCTCTTCCACCCCAGTCTACCCCTCTCTCTTCCACCCCAGTCTACCCTTCTCTCTCTTCCACCCCCAGTCTACCCCTCTCTCTCTTCCACCCCAGTCTACCCCTCTCTCTTCCACCCCAGTCTACCCTTCTCTCTCTTCCACCCCAGTCTACCCTCTCTCTCTCTTCCACCCCAGTCTACCCTCTCTCTCTTTCCACCCCAGTCTACCCTCTCTCTCTCTTCCACCCCAGTTCTACCCTCTCTCTCTTCCACCCCAGTCTACCCCTCTCTCTTCTCTTCCACCCCAGTCTACCCTCTCTCTCTCTTCCACCCCAGTCTACCCTCTCTCTCTCTTCCACCCAGTCTACCCTTCTCTCTCTCTTCTACCCCAGTCTACTCTCTCTCTCTTCCACCCCAGTCTACCCCTCTCTGTCTTCCACCCCAGTCTACCTTCTCTCTCTTCCACCCCAGTCTACCCTCTCTCTCTCTTCCACCCCAGTCTACCCTTCTCTCTCTTCCACCCCAAGTCTACCCTCTCTCTTCCACCCCAGTCTACCCTCTCTCTTCCACCCCAGTCTACCTTCTCTCTCTTCCACCCCAGTCTACCCTCTCTCTTCCACCCCAGTCTACCCTCTCTCTCTTCCACCCCAGTCTACCCTCTCTCTCTTCCACCCCAGTCTACCCTTCTCTCTCTTCCACCCCAGTCTACCCTCTCTCTCTCTTCCACCCCAGTCTACCCTCTCTCTCTCTTCCACCCCAGTCTACCCTCTCTCTCTTCCACCCAGTCTACCCTCTCTTCTTCCCCCAGTCTACCCTCTCTCTCTTCCACCCCCAGTCTACCCCTCTCTCTCTTCCACCCCAGTCTACCCTTCTCTCTCTTCCACCCCAGTCTACCCTTCTCTCTCTTCCACCCCAGTCTACCCTCTCTCTCTTCCACCCCAGTCTACCCTTCTCTCTCTTCCACCCCAGTCTACCCTCTCTCTTCCACCCCAGTCTACCCTCTCTCTTCCCACCCCAGTCTACCTCTCTCTCTCCACCCCAGCCTACCCTTCTCTCTCCCACCCCCAGTCTACTCTCTCTCTTTCCACCCCAGCCCACCCTTCTTCTCTTCCACCCCAGTCTACCCTTCTCTCTCTTCCACCCCAGTCTACCCTCTCTCTCTCTTCCACCCCAGTCTACCCTCTCTCTCTTCCACCCCAGTCTACCCTCTCTCTTTCTTCCACCCCAGTCTACCCTCTCTCTCTTCCACCCCAGTCTACCCTTCTCTCTCTTCCACCCCAGTCTACCTTCTCTCTCTTCCACCCCAGTCTACCCTCTCTCTCTTCCACCCAGTCTACCCCTCTCTCTCTTCCACCCCAGTCTACCCTCTCTCTCTTCTACCCCCAGTCTACTCTCTCTCTTCCACCCCAGTCTACCTCTCTCTTCCACCCCAGTCTACCCTTCTCTCTCTTCCACCCCAGTCTACCCTCTCTCTCTTCCACCCCAGTCTACCCCTCTCTCTCTTCCACCCCAGTCTACCCTTCTCTCTCTTCCACCCCAGTCTACCCCTCTCTCTTCCACCCCAGTCTACTCTCTTCTACCTTCCCTCTCTTCCTCTGCAGAAGCAAGTCTTTTCAGCTCCACCCCCTTCTCTTTTTGCATAAGGTTCTATTTTCTCCCTCCCCCACATCTCTCTTTTTGCAGAAGCAAGTTGTTCTCCCTCTACCCCTCCCCTTCTGCCCCCTCTCTTTTTGCAGAAGTTTGTGTTTTTCTTCGCCTCGACCTCACCCCTCCCTCCCTTCCTTCCCAGCCCGCCCACCCCTGGCCTCACCCCTCCCTCTCTCCCTTCCCAGCCCGCCCACCCTGGCCTCACCCCTCCCCCCAGCCCGCCCACCCTGGCCTCACCCCTCCCTCTCTTCCTCTTTTTGCGGAAGCAAGTTTTTCTACCTCCTCCCCTCCCTCTCTTCTACAGAAGTGTCTGTTCCCTCTCTCTCTCCTCTGTCGGTAGCGTTCGCGTCGACTGGCCAGAGTCCGCGAGCTGTCCTCTCCATTCATCCCTCTATCTCAGAGTAAGTAGACCGTTCTCTCAGCCG
The DNA here is from genome assembly GCF_020615455.1 of Coregonus clupeaformis. Lineage (NCBI taxonomy): Eukaryota > Metazoa > Chordata > Actinopteri > Salmoniformes > Salmonidae > Coregonus > Coregonus clupeaformis. The sequence goes on along the minus strand of NW_025534578.1, from coordinate 15,433 downwards.
ACTGGTAACGTGTCCAGACATGTCTGGTTGGTTCTACTGCTAAACAGACACAGAAACACTTTACAGAGACAACCGGACAGAAACCTTTTTTTTGCAATGTAAAACAAGAGTCAAACTTAAAAGAGTAACAGTTACTGAAGATGAGAAGTTTTCAAATGGTAGGGAGAATCCTCACGCTAGAGGGGACTTGGTTCCAGCTGTGTAGATGTATTGACCCGCTTCCTGAATACACTCAAACAAACACTGTTCTGTGTGGAGACGACATGCCCTTATTGAAGACGCAGCCGTGACAGACAACTATAAACAGACCATTTCCTGTATTACTGTTGATGTTATGTTGTATACTGTGTCTGTGTGTGTTTTGACCTGCATCGTTCCTTCCATGCCACTGGGGCGTTCCTCAGTCTGATTAACACAACCTAGACCTGACCGTCTGTCTGTATCTCTTGACGCTCTCTGTCAGTCTCTCTCTCTCTCTCTCTCTGAAGTTTTCAGTTAGATGGTGATTTTATGACCAGTTGAAGACCTCTACTACATTCATGTTTTACTGTTAGGTCTCTGTGATGTTGCAGTCTAGTGCAAAAAAATATGATTCCTGATTCAACAGGAACTACAGAAGCCTCTGTCCATTGGCTCGTCTCACTTTCTGGTTCTGCAGAATCGTTATTGGCCATGGCTTACCACAGCTTCCTGCTCGAGCCAATCAGCTGCCACGCCTGGAACAAGGACCGCACCCGTGAGTAGGACGCCCTGTCTGATTGGTCAATAGGACTTCCTCCTACAAGTAGAATCACTAGTGGAAACCAACTCCGATGGTGTTGAACAGACTCACAAAGCCGAGTTCTACCGAAGTTGACATTCATTACAGATAGACAACCTACTGACACATACCAAGTTAACTGAAATTGAATCGAAGTTAAAACATTAAACGGGCTTAAGTTGAGTGAGTCTGACAGAGGGCTGTGATTGGCTCCCATGTGGCTGGAGGTATTTCCTGTTGAAGTGAGAGGGGTGGTGTTCACACACTGGGTCTCCGAGAGAGAAGTCTTAGTGCTACACAGCTCAGGAAACTTAACTCCATATTTGGTTGTTTCGATCTGAGTCAGTTTCTGCTCAAAGTGGTCTGGATCAAACACACATACAGGCGCGCGCACACACACACACACACACACAACACACACACACACACACACATACAACCACAGTGTGTGTGAGTCATACAAACAGGAACAGGAGGTGAACTGACGGTTTCAACTCTGACACGAGACACAACAAACAACACATAACTGAGCCACACACCCGAGACACACAAACACCCACTAAAAACCTGGACACACACACAACACACACACAAACACACTGAGACACACACACACACACACACACTAGACACACACACACATGAGACACACACACACACACACACACTGAGACACACACACACACACACACACACTGAGACACACACACACACAAACACACACACACAGAGAGACACACACACATACAGGCGCACACACACACATACAACCACAGTGTGTGTGAGTCATACAAACAGGAACAGGAGGTGAACTGACGGTGTCAACTCTGACACGAGAGACACACACAGACACTGAGAGAGACACTGAGACTGAGACGCACACAGAGAGACACAGACACAGACACAGAGACACACACAGACACAGAGACACTGAGAGACACACAAACACACACACAGAGACACTGAGAGACACACAGAGACACTGAGAGACACACAGAGACACATGTAGATACTGTGAGAGGAGTGTGACCTTGCTTCCCCACGCTATACTGTTGCAAACACTCACTCACACGAAAACACTCACTCATACACACTCACACGAACCAACAGCCCTCTGATATATAGTGAGTTCTGTAGAGATTGATCTGATAGATAGTGGAGATTGATCTGATATACAGTGCATTCGGAAACTATTTAGACCCCTTCCCTTTTCATTTTGTTAGGCTACAGCCTTATTCTAAAAAGACTTAAATTGTTTTTTTTTAAACCCTAATTAATCTACACACAATACCCCATAATGACAAAGCAAAAACAGGTTTTTTAGAAATGTTTGCAAATGTATTACAAATGGAAAAACTTTTAATATATCATTTACATAAGTATTCAGACCCTTTACTCAGTACTTTGTTGAAGCACCTTTGGCAGCGATTACAGCCTAGAGTCTTCTTGGGTATGACGCTTCTAAGCTTGGCACACCTGTATTTGGGGAGTTTCTCCCATTCTTCTCTGCAGATCCTCTCAAGCTCTGTCAGGTTGGCTGGGGAGCGTCACTGCACAGCTATTTTCAGGTCTCTCCAGAGATGTTCGATCGGGTTCAAGTCCGGGCTCTGGCTGGGCCACTCAAGGTTATTCAGAGACTTGTCCCGAAGCCACTCCTGCGTTGTCTTGGCTGTGTGCTTAGGGTCGTTGTCCTGTTGGAGGTGAACCTTCGCCCCAGTCTGAGGTCCTGAGCGATCTGGAGCAGGTTTTCATCAAGGATCTCTCTGTACTTTGCTCCGTTCATCTTTCCCTTGATCCTGACTAGTCTCCCAGTCCCTGCCGCTGTAAAACATCCCCACAGCATGATGCTTCCACCTTGCTTTACCGTAGGGATGGTGCCAGGTTTCCTCCAGACGTGACGCTTGGCATTCAGGCCAAAGAGTTAAATCTTGGTTTCATCAGACCAGAGAATCTTGTTTCTCATGGTCTGAGAGTCCTTTAGGTGCCTTTTGGCAAACTCCAAGCGGGCTGTCATGTGCCTTTTACTGAGGAGTGGCTTTTGTCTGGTCACTCTACCATAAAGGCCTAATTGGTGGAGTGCTGCAGAGATGGTTGTCCTTCTGGAAGGTTCTCCCATCTCCACAGAGGAACCCTTGAGCTCTGTCAGAGTGACCATTGGGTTCTTGGTCACCTCCCTGACCAAGGCCCTTCTCCCCCGATTGCTCAGTTTGGCCTGGTGGCCAGCTCTAGGAAGAGTCTTGGTGGTTCCAAACTTATTCAATTTAAGAATGATGGAGGCCACTGTGTTCTTGGGGACCTTCAATGCTGCAGAAATGTTTTGGTACCCTTCCCCAGATCTGTGCCTCGACACAATTCTGTCTCGGAGCTCTACGGACAATTCCTTCAACCTCACGGCTTGGTTTTTGCTCTGACATGCACTGTCAACTGTGGGACCTTTATATAGACAGGCGTGTGCCTTTCCAAATCATGTCCAAACAATTTAATTTACCACAGGTGGACTCCAATCAAGTTGTAGAAACATCTCAAGGACGATCAATGGAAATAGGATGCACCTGAGCTCAATTTCGAGTCTCATAGCAAAGGGTCTGAATAATTATGTAAATAAGGTATTTCAGTTTTTTCTTTTTTATAAATTTTCCCAAAATTCTAAAAACCTGTTTTCGCTTTGTCATTATGTGTGGAGAGATGAGAGGTGGGGGTAAGGGGATATGAGTGTTCAGAAAAATAGTAATTTTATCCATTTTAGAATAAGGCTGTAACGTAACAAAATGTGGAAAAAGTCAAGGGGTCTGAATAGTTTCCGAATACCCCATTGAGTTCTGTAGAGATTGATCTGATATACAGCTGAAGTCGGAAGTTTACATACACGTTTTTCAACCACTTGGAGTCATTAAAACTTGTTTTCCAACAATTGTTTACAGACAGATTATTTCACTTATAATTCACTGTATCACAATTCCAGTGGGTCAGAAGTTTACATACACTAAGTTGACTGTGCCTTTAAACAGCTTGGAAAATTCCAGAAAATGATGTCATGGCTTTACAAGCTTCTGATAGGCTAATTGACATCATTTGCGTCAATTGAGGTGTACCTGTGGATGTATTTCAAGGCCTACCTTCAAACTCAGTGCCTCTTTGCTTGACATCATGGGAAAATCAAAAGAAATCAGCCAAGACCTCAGGAAAAAATTGTAGACCTTCACAAGTCTGGTTCATCCTTGGGAGCAATTTCAAACGCCTGAAGGTACACGTTCATCTGTACAAACAATAGTACGCAAGTATAAACACCATGGGACCACGCAGCCGTCATACCACTCAGGAAGGAGACGCGTTCTGTCTCCTAGAGATGAACATACTTTGGTGCGAAAAGTGCAAATCAATCCCAGAAACACAGCAAATGACCTTGTGAAGATGCTGGAGGAAACAGGTACAAAGTATCAATATCCACAGTAAAACGAGTCCTATATCGACATAACCTGAAAGGCCGCTCAGCAAGGAAGAAGCCACTGCTCCAAAACCGCCATAAAAAGCCAGACTACGGTTTGCAACTGCACATGGGGACAAAGATCGTACTTTTTGGAGAAATGTCCTCTGGTCTGATGAAACAAAAATAGAGCTGTTTGGCCATAATGACCATCGTTATGTTTGGAGGAAAAAGGGGAAGGCTTGCAAGCCGAAGAACACCATCCCAACCATGAAGCACAGTGGTGGCAGCATCATGCTGTGAGGGTGCTTTGCTGCAGGAGGGACTGGTGCACTTCACAAAATAGATGGCATCATGAGGAAGGGAAATTATGTGGATATATTGAAGCAACATCTCAAGACATCAGTCAGGAAGTTCAAGCTTGGTCGCAAATGGGTCTTCCAAATGGACAATGACCCCAAGCATACTTCCAAAATTGTGGCAAAATGGCTTAAGGACAACAAAGTCAAGGTATTGGAGTGCCCATCACAAAGCCCTGACCTCAATCCTATAGAAGATTTGTGGGCAGAACTGAAAAAGCGTGTGTGAGCAAGGAGGCCTACAAACCTGACTCCGTTACACCAGCTCTGTCAGGAGGAATGGGCCAAAATTCACCCAACTTATTGTGGGAAGCTTGTGGAAGGCTACCCAAAATGTTTGACCCTAGTTAAACAATTTAAAGGCAATGCTACCAAATACTAATTTATTGTATGTAAACTTCTGACCCACTGGGAATGTGATGAAAGAAATAAAAGCTGAAATAAATCATTCTCTCTATTATTCTGACATTTCACATTCTTAAAATAAAGTGGTGATCCTAACTGACCTAAGACGGGAATTTTTACTAGGATTAAATGTCAGGAATTGTGAAAAACTGAGTTTTTAAATGTATTTGGCTGAGGTGGTCGTCTGTAGCTCAATTGGTAGAGCACGGCGCTTGTAACGCCAGGGTAGTGGGTTCGATCCCCGGGACCACCCATACGTAAACATTTATAAAAATTGATAAAAGCGTCTGCTAAATGGCATATTATTATTATTATTATTATTATTATTAGGTGTATGTAAACTTCCGACATCAACTGTATAGTGAGTTCTGTGGTGATTTGATCTGATATGTAGTGAGTTCTGTGGTGATTTGATCTGATATGTAGTGCTGTATCTCTCCCTGTATAGTGAGTTCTGTGGTGATTTGATCTGATATGTAGTGCTGTATCTCTCCCTGTATGAGTGAGTTCTGTGGTGATTTGATCTGATATGTAGTGCTGTATCTCTCCCTGTATAGTGAGTTCTGTGGTGATTTGATCTGATATGTAGTGCGATCTCTCCCTGTATAGTGAGTTCTGTGGTGAGTTGATCTGATATGTAGTGCTGTATCTCTCCCTGTATAGTGAGTTCTGTGGTGGTTTGATCTGATATGTAGTGCTGTATCTCTCCCTGTAGAGATTGCTCTGTGTCCCAACAACCACGACGTCCACATCTATCAGAAGGATGGGACCAAGTGGACCAAGATACATGAACTGAAGGAGCACAATGGACAGGTCACAGGTGAGACACACAGACAGACACACAGACAGACAGACACACACCGCACAGTTTAGAGGCATGTTTTAGACATTTCTTTTATTTCTGCCTCTGTTCTCCCTAACTCATTATGTCTCCTTATCCCCCCCATCTCTCCAGGTATAGACTGGGCTCCAGACAGTAACTCATTATGTCTCCTTATCCCCCCCATCTCTCCAGGTATAGACTGGGCTCCAGACAGTAACTTCGTTCGTGACCTGTGGCACCGTAACGCGTACGTCTGGTCTCTGAAGGAGGCGTGGAAACCCACCCTGGTCATCCCCGTATCAACCGGGCTGTACTCATATGCTCTCATCTGGTCTCCCGGTAGAACAAGTTCGCTGTGGGCAGCGGATCACGCTCATCTCCATCTGCTACTCTCGAACAGGAGAATGACTGGTGAGGACTGGGCAGGACAGCTGGGTTTAACTATGTCTCTTATAGAGAACAGGGAATGACTGGTGAGGACTGGGCAGGGACAGGCGGTTTAACTATGTCTGTTATAGAGAACAGGAGAATGAGCTGGTGAGGACTGGGCAGGGATCAGGGGTTTAACTACATCTGCTACTAGAGAACAGGAGAATGACTGGTGAGGACTGGGCAGGGGCAACTGGGTTTAACTATCTGTTATAGAGAACAGGAGAATGACTGGTGAGGACTGGCCGGACTGGGTTTAACTATATCTGTTATAGAGAACAGGAGAATGACTGGTGAGGACTGGGCAGGGACAGGACTGGGTTTAACTATATCTGTTATAGAGAACAGGAGAATGACTGGTGAGGACTGGGCAGGGACAGGTTTAACTATGACTGGTGAGGACTGGTCAGGGACAGGTTTAACTATGACTGGTGAGGACTGGCCAGGGACAGGTTTAACTATATCTGTTTTAGAGAACCTGACCAGGTTTCAGCTTTGTTCCCTACATACAGCTTTGTTCCCTGTTCTCTGGCCGACACACTTCAACCACATTTCGACTATATCCCAAGAACGTTCACGTTTTAACCACACACGCTTTCAACCCTGTTATTCCCAGGTGGGTCTGTAAGCACATCAAGAAGCCAATCCGTTCCACCATCCTCAGTCTGGACTGGCATCCCAACAACGTGCTGCTGGCGCTGATCCTGTGACTTCAAATGCAGGTAGTAGGAGAGAGGTAGAGGGAGGGAGAGAGAGAGAGAGAGAGAGAGAGAGAGAGAGAGAGAGAGAAGAGAAGAGAGAGAGAGAGAGAGAGAGAGAGAGAGAGAGAGAGAGAGAGAGAGAGAGAGAGAGAGAGAGAGAGAGAGAGAGAGAAGATATTCAACCATACTTCAAAAGTGAAATCTCCTTGAATCCCTCCCTCTCCTTAATTCTCCCCCCTCAGGGTGTTCTCGGCCTACATCAAGGAGGTGGAGGAGAAGCCCGGCCCCACAGTGTGGGGGGTCCAAGATGCCCTTTGGGAGGTTATGTTTGAGTCTGGGCCTCAGGGGCGGCTGGGGAGGGGGGCAGGAGGGATGGGTTCACGGGGTCTGTTTCTCCCACAGCGGGAACCGCCTGGCCTGGACATCACATGACTCTACTGTGGCGATCGCAGAGGGAGGCAAGACCAGCACGTAAGTAGAGAGAGGATACCAGCACGTAGAGAGAGAGAGAGAGCGAATACCAGCATGTAGAGAGAGAGAGAGCGAATACCAGCATGTAGAGAGAGAGAGGATACCAGCACGTAGAGAGAGAGAGAGAGAATACCAGCATGTAGAGAGAGAGAGCGAATACCAGCATGTAGAGAGAGAGAGCGAATACCAGCATGTAGAGAGAGAGAGCGAATACCAGCATGTAGAGAGAGAGCGAATACCAGCATGTAGAGAGAGAGAGCGAATACCAGCATGTAGAGAGAGAGAGAGAATACCAGCATGTAGAGAGAGAGAGCGAATACCAGCATGTAGAGAGAGAGGAGCGAATACCAGCATGTGAGAGAGAGATACCAGCATGTGAGAGAGAGAGAGAATACCAGCATGTAGAGAGAGAGAGCGAATACCAGCACATAGAGAGAGAGAGAGAATACCAGCATGTAGAGAGAGAAAGAGAGAGAATACCAGCATGTAGAGAGAGAGAGCGAATACCAGCACATAGAGAGAGCGAGAGGATACCAGCATGTAGAGAGAGAAAGAGAGAGAATACAAGCATGTAGAGAGAGGATACGAGCATGTAGAGAGAGAGAGCGAATACCAGAATGTAGAGAGAGAGAGAGAATACCAGCATGTAGAGAGAGAGGATACGAGCATGTAGAGAGAGAGAGAGAGAAATACCAGCATGTAGAGAGAGAGAGAGAATACCAGCATGTAGAGAGAGAGGATACGAGCATGTAGAGAGAGAGAGAGAATACCAGCATGTAGAGAGAGAGGATACGAGCATGTAGAGAGAGAGAGAGAGAATACCAGCATGTAGAGAGAGAGAGAGAATACCAGCATGTAGAGAGAGAGGATACGAGCATGTAGAGAGAGAGAGAGAATACCAGCATGTAGAGAGAGAGAGAGAATACCAGCATGTAGAGAGAGAGAGAGAGAATACCAGCATGTAGAGAGAGAGAATACCAGCTTGTAGAGAGAGAGAGAGAATACCAGCATGTAGAGAGAGAGAGCGAATACCAGCACATAGAGAGAGCGAGAGGATACCAGCATGTAGAGAGAGAATACCAGTATGTAGAGAGAGAGAGAGAATACCAGCACGTAGAGAGAGAGAGCGAATACCAGCAAGTAGAGAGAGAGAGCGAATACCAGCACGTAGAGAGAGAGAGAATACCAGCACGTAGAGCGAGAGAGAATATCAGCACGTAGAGAGAGAGAGAATACCAACACGTAGAGAGAGAGAGCGAATACCAGCACGTAGAGAGAGAGAGAGAATACCAGCACGTAGAGCGAGAGAGAATATCAGCACGTAGAGAGAGAGAGAATACCAACACGTAGAGAGAGAGAATAACAGCACATAGAGAGGGAGAGAGAGAGAGAATACCAGCACGTAGAGAGAGAGAATACCAGCACGTAGAGAGAGAGAGAATACCAGCACGGAAGAGAGAGAGAATACCAGCATGTAGAGAGAGAGAGAATACCAGCACGTAGAGAGAGAGAGAGAATACCAGCACGTAGAGAGAGAGAATACCAGCACGGAGAGAGAGAGAGAATACCAGCACGTAGAGAGAGAGAATACCAGCACGTAGAGAGAGAGAATAACAGCACATAGAGAGGAGAGAGAGAGAGAATACCAGCACTGTAGAGAGAGAGAATACCAGCTCTAGAGAGAGAGATAATACCAGCACGTAGTCAGAGAGAGATAATATCAGCACGAGTAGATTGAATATCAGTCTGTCTCTCTCTCTGTGTATTCTAGTATCAGTCTGATCTCTCTGTGTATGCTAGTATCAGTCTGATATCTGTGTGTATTCTAGTATCAGTCTGATCTCTCTGTGTATATTCTAGAATCAGTCTGATCTCTCTGTGTGTATTCTAGTATCAGTCTGATCTCTCTCTGTGTATTCTAGTATCAGTCTGATCTCTCTCTGTGTATTCTAGTATCAGCAGTCTGATCTCTGAGACCCTTCCTCTGCTGTGTGTCAGCTTTATCACTGAAAACAGCCTGGTGGCTGCCGTGAGTATACACACACACACACACACACACACACACACACACACACTCTTACCCTCCCTCTCTCTCTCCTGTGTCTGTTTCACTGTGTCTCTCTCCTGTGTCTTTTTCACTGTGTCTCTCTCTCCTGTGTCTGTCTCACTGTGTCTCTCCTGTGTCTGTTTCACTGTGTGTCTCCTGTGTCTGTCTCACTGTGTCTCTCCTGTGTCTGTCTCACTGTGTCTCTCCTGTGTCTGTCTCACTGTCTCTCTCCTGTGTCTGTCTCACTGTGTCTCTCTCCTTTCTCTCTCTCCTGTGTCTGTCTCACTGTGTCTCTCCTGTGTCTGTCTCACTGTGTCTCTCCTGTGTCTGTCTCACTGTGTCTCTCCTGTGTCTGTCTCACTGTGTCTCTCCTGTGTCTGTCTCACTGTCTCTCTCCTGTGTCTGTCTCACTGTCTCTCTCCTGTGTCTGTCTCAGTGTGTGTCTCTCCTGTATCTGTTTCACTGTGTGTCTCCTGTGTCTGTCTCACTGTGTCTCTCCTCTCTCTCTCCTGTGTCTGTCTCACTGTGTGTCTCTCTCCTGTGTCTGTCTCACTGTGTCTCTCCTGTGTCTGTCTCACTGTGTCTCTCTCCTTTCTCTCTCTCCTGTGTCTGTCTCAATGTGTCTCTCCTGTGTCTGTCTCACTGTGTGTCTCTCTTTCTCCTGTGTCTGTCTCACTGTGTCTCTCCTGTGTCTGTCTCACTGTGTCTCTCTCCTTTCTCTCTCTCCTGTGTCTGTCTCACTGTGTCTCCCCTGTGTCTGTCTCACTGTGTCTCTCTCCTCTCTCCAGGGTCATGACTGCTACCCAGTGCTGTTTGTGTTTGATGGTGCGAAGGGCTCTGTAACCTACGGAGGGAAGCTGGACGTTCCCAAGCAGACGTCTCAGAGAGGGATCAGCGCCAGGGAACGCTTCCAGAACCTGGACCGCCGAGGTTCGTCCTCCGAGACCACCGAGCAGGGACTGGAGAGTCTGCACAAGAACAGCATCAGGTGGGGGGGAGCGTATTTCTGGGTCCTAATGACTGTGTGTGTGTGGGGGACTGTGTGTGTGTGTGGGGGGGAGACTGTGTGTGTGTGTGGGGGGGTCTGACTGTGTGTGTGTGTGGGGGGGACTGTGTGTGTGTGGTGGGGGAGACTGTGTGTGTGTGTGGGGGAGTATTTCTGGGTCCTAATGACTGTGTGTGTGTGTGTGGGGGGGAGACTGTGTGTGTGTGTGGGGGGACTGTGTGTGTGTGGGGCTGTGTGTGGGCGTTTCTGGTCCTAAGACTGTGTGTGTGTGTGTGGGGGGGGGACTGTGTGTGTGTGTGGGGGGAGACTGTGTGTGTGTGGGGGGGAGCGTATTTCTGGGTCCTAATGACTGTGTGTGTGTGTGGGGGGACTGTGTGTGTGTGGATGTGTGGTGTGTGTGTGTGTGTGGGGGGAGCGTATTTCTGGGTCCTAATGACTGTGTGTCTGTTAACTGTCTCTTTTTATTCCAGTCAGATCTCTGCACTAGAGGGAGGAAAGAGTAAATGTTCCAAGTTTTGTACCACTGGGATGGACGGAGGAATGGTCATATGGGACGTCAAGGTACACACACACACACACCACACCACACCACACCACACCACACACACACACCACACCACACACACACACACACACACACACACACACCACACACACACACACACCACCACACACCACACTCACCTCTCACACACACACCACACTCACACTCACACACACCACACACACACCACCACACACCACCACACACACACCACACCCCACACCACCACACACACACACACCACACACCACACACACACACACACACACACACACACACACACACACCACACACACACCACACCCCACACACACACCACACCACACACACACACACACACCACACACACACACAGCAAAGTTTGAGAAGTTACTCAAGTTGTTGTTGTACCTCATCAACGTGGTCATGACATCTGGAATAGTTGTGTGCTGTGAAGCCATGAAGAGACGTCTAAAAAATATTCTCCTCTTCTTGTTCTCCAGAGTCTGGAATCTTCCATGAAGGACCTCAAGATAGTCTGACACTAGGGCATTGACCCTCTGTCGACCAGCCGACCAGCCGGGATATGAAGACATCTCACCTCTTTGCCTTTCTGCTTCTCTGTCCGTCTGTCCGTCTGCTGCTGCTGAAGCCAACTCCTGTCTGTCCGTGTCACTCTACCCCCGTGGCTCTGCAGCCGTGCGTGCCACGTGGACTCGCGTAAAGGAGCGATTGACTGAAGCAGCACTCGAACTGTCGCCTTTTTTTTAGAATAACGCGTAGCCTCAATCTGTGAATATTACTGTGACTCCGGGACCAAAGACCACCAGCTCAAGCCTGTTTTCTCAACCCTCCCCTGTCTGAAGTGTGCGCTCGTTTCACTCCGCTTCCTTGTTTTCTAGAAGGATTGGATGGCGTCAGGCGTAGCTAGGGGGGAGTGTCTTGTCACCGTCTTACTCCAGTTCATTTGTCTTTTTTTTTTTTTGAAGCGTACAGCGGCACACTGCAGTGAGAAGACAGATGGAACCGATTAGACTGTTACTATGACACGTCTCCCTTCCAAATGACACCCTTCTTCCTTTATATAGTGCACTACGTTACACCAGGACCCATAGGGCACTGGTCAAAAAAGCAGTGCACTATTATAGTCCAGGAATAGGATGCCATTTGGGATGCAGACTTTTTTGTATTTTTTTCTTCTCCTTCCAGGAAGTGCTTGTTGAGCGATGTTCTTCTGTTCCATCAGGGATTCTATACTGCTTTTAGTTGTACCTGGACATACAGTTGTGCTCTAATATACTGCCTGGTTTCACTTTGGCTTTTAAAATGTAGTTGAAATTGATTTTGTTTTTTTGTGTTCACACATGGTATTTGTTGGATTTACAGCACAGGACCAAGAAAATAAAAAATTATTCAAAAAAAAAAAAAAACGGCCTGGAACTTAAACCGTTATAAAAGGAAGACTGCAGTTTTGAAACTGCAGTAAAAGTGCAGTAACTGCAGCCTACTGCGGTATATTGGACGCAGTAATTACAGGATAGCTGCAGTTAGACTGCACTCTGACTGCAGTCTTTTTGTCGTAAGGGAAATTATTCAGAATTCTAATTTTAATTTGGTTGGAGGCAGACGGTTCTCGTTTGCGGTGTAATGGATCATATCTGTGGTCAGTTGCAGATGCCTACTGGGTAAAAAAAGCCATTCAACCAGTTTTGAAAAGAGAAAACGGAACTAACTTTCTGCTCCGTTGAACTCCATTATCGAGTGCCAATATATTAGAGCGCAACTGTAGCTATTGGAGTTATTATAATATAAAGCCTCAAAGTGGAATGCTACAGCAGGTATAATCATGAAAAAAAAGCCAAGCAGCAGTACCTGTTTTTAAATGCTTATGCTGGTCATAATATGCATTGAATAAATAAATGATTTACTATCATAGATGGTTTGTGTGCGTGTGTCCAAGTTTTTGATAGACTGATCTGATGTCAACTAGTAACTGTTATGAAAATGTGTCAAGACACACCGAGTTTCAGACCGCGGTCTACATAAAAGCTCATCACCGTAACTCATTCAGACACTCAAATTCAGAGCCCTCTATTCTGTTTAGGTGTAGGACTCACGCCACCCAGCGGCCACATTCAGTACGCACAACCTCGATCAAATAAAACAACGGGAGAAACTACCAAAAGTATTTGGAAATTGATTTTGGGTTCAAGCGTTTGCCGGAGCTGTTTTTATGTTGAATAGTAGGTTACATTATAGATTATATATATATTTTAATTGAATGAATGTAACGATTCTGGAATTCCGTTGAAATTGTAGGGATTGTAACGCACGACAGATGTTGACAGGAATTCTGACTTGCTGCTGTAACCGTTTGGGTCTAGAAAATAAAGCGAAAGAAACAACTGTTCTCCAACCCAGTATCTCTGGCGATTTACAACAACATCATGACTTGGATCCACATGGAACCGTTACCTAATCCGTAAAAAAAAAAAGTGACGTTTTTCTGATTCTTTTTCCTTTTCTTCCGGACGCAGAAAGACTGTTTTCCTGGAAACCCGTTTTCATCGTTCACTTCCGGGACCAAGCTCTTGATTTAGCGACATATCTCGTCGCTGCAGCACCTCGTCGGCATCCCGGATGCTCACTAGTCGGTGATCACCACCACCATCATATCTTCATCCGTGGGGCTTAGATCTCTTTAAGATCGCTAGTAGCAACACACCGCTGTAGGCCAGAAGGGCTGCGGCTGGAATCAACCCAAATCAAAGCGCTGCTCAAACACACAACACTGAAGATAACGTTGTCGCCACACCACGTCCCCGTCAACTGTTGCTTTTACACATTTTTAAATGAATCTCGTAAGGTATGTAGTTTTGGGTTTATGTAACATCGTAATGCGAGTTAGTAGGGCGTTCTATCAACATGAATGTGTTGGTTTGATAAAAGCCGAACAAGACAGATATCGCCCAATAACCAGCTGGGATGTTGCAAACTTTATTTTGGGACTCACTATGACTGCTGCCCATATCAGTTGGGTTTGTAATGTTATTATTTAGCACAACACGGCTTCCTCTTCTAGCCCATTGACGGCAACAATGTGTTGGCATCATTTTAGTGTTTCAATTCACAATGTTGTTCCTCGGTACATCTGGGTGGAAAACGGATAGAATGGTTGAATGTCTTGAGTTCTGTCTGCGTCGCTTGGGAGATGATCTGTTTTACAGTGGAATAACGAATACCGATTATGGTCCTCGATAATACCGACGCCCTCCACTGCCGTTCCCCGGAACCGGAAGGACGGCGCAGGGACATTATCACTTTTACTCATCTACTTTTAGATCAATTGCCTTATACAGACTGCACTGCCATGACCAAGTTGTTTCCATGGTTTCTGATTAAAATAGTTATGTCATCAGATGAGAACGTCAAAGACTGATGTATTTACATGCGTAGACTTTTACTAGGGCTTAGGCCCCTCTCTCTCGTGTGTGTGTGTGCTTTAAACACTGAGAGAATGACAGACAGGTAGCTGTGAAGTATTTAGGTAATGCTACTATCCTCCTGTATTACTACACCACTTTGTCTTGAAGCTGACAGACAGACAGGCCTGGACACTGACCACAGACAGACAGACAGACAGACAGGCCTGGACACTGACCACAGACAGACAGACAGACAGACAGGCCTGGACACTGACCACAGACAGACAGACAGACAGACAGGCCTGGACACTGACCACAGACAGACAGACAGGTCTGGACACTGACCACAGACAGACAGACAGATCTGGACACTGACCACAGACAGACAGACAGACAGGACACTGGGGTCAGCAAGAGAGAGTGTCACACAGCTAGACTCCGGTCACACACAGAGAGGCTGGACTAGGTGAGCCTGCTGGGCTTTGGCTCTGATCTGTGTGTCGGCCGGTAAGCCATGTCATTAACAGACAGCTTGATAACGGAACTTAACAGAACGACAGCTGTCTGTATAGGAAGGGATGGGGAGAAAGAGGAGAGAGGAGAGGAGAGGAGAGGAGAGGAGAGGAGAGGAGAGGGAGGAGAGGAGGAGGAGAGGGGAGAGGAGAGGGGGAGGGATGGAGGAGGAAGGAGAGAGGGAGGGATGGAGGAGGAAGAGAGGAGAGGAGAGGAGAGGGAGGGAGGAGGAGGAGGAGAGGGAGAGAGGGAGGGAGGGGAGGAGGGAGGAGAGGGAAGGAGAGGGGACAGAGAGGGAGGAGGGGAGGGAAGGAGAGGGGAGAGGAGGAGGGAGGGAGAGGGGCAGAGAGGGGGAGAGGGGAGAGGGAGGAGGGGAGAAGGGAGAGGGGAGGGAGAAGGAGGAGGGAGGGAGGGGGAGGGGAGGGAGAGAGGGAGAGGTGGGGGAGGGAGAGGGGAGAGGAGGGATGGAGAGGAGAGGGAAGGAGAGGGGAGAGGTGGAAAGAGAGAAAGATAGGAGGAAGTCCCTGTATTCAGGCCATGTGCTGTG
>NW_025534577.1:170000-180514 GCF_020615455.1 Coregonus clupeaformis | reverse complement strand
GAAGTTAGGTCTTAAATGAGTTTTCTAAATGGACAATGACCCCAAGCATACTTCCAAAGTTGTGGCAAAATGGCTTAAGGACAACAAAGTCAGGGGTATTAGAGTGGCCATCACAAAGCCATGACCTCAATCCTATAGAAAATATGTGGGCAGAACTGAAAAAAGCATGTGCGAGCAAGGAGGCCTACAAACCTGACTCAGTTACACCAGCTCTGTCAGGAAGAAATTCACTCAACTTATTGTGGGAAGCTTGTGGAAGTCTACCCAAACGCTTTGACCCAAGTTAAAAAATTTAAAGGCAATGCTACCAAATACTAATTGAGTGTATGTAAACTTCTGACCCACTGGGAATGTGATGAAAGAAATAAAAGCTGAAATAAATCATTCTCTCTACTATTATTCTGACATTTCACATTCTTAAAATAAAGTGGTGATCCTAACTGACCTAAAACAGGGAATTTTACTAGGATTAAATGTCAGGAATTTTGAAGAACTGAGTTTAAATGTATTTGGCTAAGGTGTATGTAATCTTTCGACTTCAACTGTAAATGATCAAATACAAATATTATAATCAACTATTAAAGACAACCAGAACCCACTGGATTCTCCAATTACATTGACTGAACTACAGCACAAAATACAAACCCAAAAAGGCAAGTAGTGTTGATCGTATCCTAAATAGAATGATAAAATTTACAGACCACATATTCCAATTGGCTATACTTAAACTTTTTTAAGATAATCCTCAGCTCTGGCATCTTCCCCAATATTTGGAACCAAGGACTGATCACTCCAATCCACTAAAGTGGAGACAAATTTGACGCCTAATAACTACCATTGGATATGCGTCATCACCAACCTTGGGAGATTACTCTGCATTATCATTAATAGCAGACTCTTACATTTCCTCAGTGAAAACAATGTACTGAGCAATTGACAAATTGGCATTTTACCAAATTTACCAAAACAGACCACGTATTCACCCTGCACACCCTAATTGACAAACAAACCAAAACAAAGGCAAAGTCTTCTCATGCTTTGTTGATTTTAAAAAAAGCTTTTGACTCAATTTGGCATGAGGGTCTGCTTTACAAATTGATGTAAAGCGGTGTTGGCGGAAAAACATAACGAATTCTAAAATCCATGTACACAAACAACAAGTGTGCTGTTAAAATTGGCAAAAAACAAACAAACATTTCTTTCCACAGGGCCATGGGGTGAGACAGGGATGCAGCTTGAGCCCCACCCTCTTCAACATATATATCAACAAATTGACGAGGGCACTAGAACAGTCTGCAGCACCCAGCCTCACCCTACTAGAATCTAAAGTCAAATGCCTACTGTTTGCTGATGATCTGGTGCTTCTTTCCCCAACCAAGGAGGGCCTACAGCAGCACCTAGATCTTCTGCACAGATTTTGTCAGACCTGGGCCCTAACAGTAAATCTCAGTAAGACAAAAATAATGGTGTTCTAAAAAGGTCCAGTTGCCGTCCACAAATACAAATTCCATCTAGACACCGTTGCCCTAGAGCACACAAAAAACTATACAGACCTCGGCCTAAACATCAGTGCCACAGGTAACTTCCACAAAGCTGTGAACGACCTGAGAGACAAGGCAAGAAGGGCCTTCTACGGCATCAAAAGGAACACAAAATTTGACATACCAATTAGGATCTGGCTAAAAATACTTGACTCAGTTATACAACCAATTGCCCTTTATGGTTGTGTAGGTCTGGGGGTCCGCTCACCAACCAAGAATTCACAAAATGGGATAAACACCAAATTGAGACTCTGTATGCTGAATTCTGCAAAAATATCCTCAGTGTACAACGTAAAACACCAAATAATGCACGCAGAGCAGAATCAGAAAAGAGCCATTAAAATCTACTACCACCTAAAAGGAAGCGATTCCCAAACCTTCCATAACAAAGCCATCACCTACAGAGAGATGGAACTGGAGAAGAGTCCTCAGCAAGCTGGTCCCGGGGCTCTGTTCACAAACACAAACAGAGCCCCAGGACAGCAACACAATTAGACCCAACCAAATCATGAGAAAAAACAAAAATATCCCTTTTGGACAATTAACTATTTGCACATCGTTACAACACTGTGCGACATTTGAAATGTCTCTATTCCTTTGGAAAATTTTTGTGAGTGTAATGTTTACTGTTCATTGTTTAGTGTTTATATCACTTTTGTTTATTATCTATTTCACTTGCTTTGACAATACCAATAAAGCCCTTTGAATTGAATTGAATAGAGAGGAGAGAGAGGAGAGCGAGAGAGAGAGAGAGAGAGAGAGAGAGAGACAGAGACAGAGACAGAGACAGAGACAGAGACAGAGACAGAGAGAGAGACAGAGACAGAGACAGAGAGACACAGAGAGAGAGAGAGAGACACAGAGAGAGAGAGAGAGAGAGAGAGAGAGAGAGAGAGAGAGAGAGAGAGAGAGAGAGAGAGAGAGAGAGAGAGAGAGAGAGAGAGACAGAGACAGAGACAGAGAGAGACACAGAGAGAGAGAGAGAGAGAGAGACACAGAGAGAGAGAGAGAGAGAGAGAGAGACACAGAGAGAGAGAGAGAGAGAGAGAGAGAGAGAGAGAGACAGAGAGAGAGACACAGAGAGAGAGAGAGAGAGAGAGAGAGAGAGAGAGAGAAGAGAGAGAGAGAGAGAGAGAGAGAGAGAGAGAGAGAGAGAGAGAGAGAGAGAGAGAGAGAGAGAGACAGAGACAGAGAGAGAGAGAGACAGAGAGAGAGAGAGAGAGAGAGACACAGAGAGAGAGAGAGAGAGAGAGACAGAGAGAGAGAGAGACACAGAGAGAGAGAGAGAGAGAGAGAGAGAGAGACACAGAGAGAGAGAGAGAGAGAGAGAGAGAGAGAGAGAGAGAGAGAGAGAGAGAGAGAGAGAGAGAGAGAGAGAGACAGAGACAGAGACAGAGACAGAGAGAGACACAGAGAGAGAGAGAGAGAGAGAGACACAGAGAGAGAGAGAGACACAGAGAGAGAGAGAGAGAGAGAGAGAGAGAGAGAGAGAGAGAGAGAGAGAGAGAGAGAGAGAGAGAGAGAGAGAGAGAGAGAGAGAGAGAGAGAGAGAGATTGAGAGAGAGAGAGAAGAGAGAGAGAGAGAGAGAGAGAGAGAGAGACAGAGAGAGACAGAGAGAGAGAGAGAGAGAGAGAGAGAGAGAGAGAGAGAGAGAGAGAGAGAGAGAGAGAGAGAGAGAGAGAGAGAGAGAGAGAGAGAGAGAGAGAGAGAGAGAGAGAGAGAGAGAGAGAGAGAGAGAGAGAGAGAGAGAGAGAGAGAGAGAGAGAGAGAGAGAGAGAGAGAGAGAGAGAGAGAGAGAGAGAGAGAGAGAGAGAGAGAGAGAGACAGAGAGAGAGAGAGAGAGAGAGAGAGAGAGAGAGAGAGAGAGGGGGTATGTGTAAGTGTTCTCCCCTGTGGTTGGTCGGACTGGTGTGTTTCCTGTGTTGGTAAGTAAGAGGGCGGATAAAGGTGGCATCAGTGCTATCAATGATTCATCCTCTTCTCCATCTCCCTAATGATGCAAATAGATACTGATGAAATATCAAGGAATTACAGTTGCCTCCTATAGACATGTTACTGCATCAAAATCATAAGAAGCTTATTCAGTAAACGGTGAACTCATTTACATAAGACAAGTTAAGAGTTCAAGGAAACTTTTTTGATATCAATCCCATGCAAAATTGGAGGGTTAGTGTCCTGGAGAATGTGAGACCAAGTGCTTGGGCTGCATCCCAAATGGCCCATGGGAGACCAAGTGCACCAGCAGTGGGACGACACTGGCCTCGGGGACGCACCACAGGGACGCGGTGTGGGTCGGTCAGGGCGCCAACAGTGAAAATCCCTGGTCAGCGAAGCGTCAGGATGTCCACCGCAGGAACCCAGCACCGCTCCTCTGGGCCGTACCCCTCCCTGTCGATGAGGTACTGGAGACACCCCGCCCGACACCTCGAATCCAGGACTTCAAGGACCGAGTATGCCGGGCCACCCTCGATGTCCAGAGGACGAGGCGGGGCGTCACTGGGTTCAGCCTCAGTGAGAGGACCAGGCAACACTGGCCTGAAGAGAGACACACGAAAAGTCGGGTTAATGCGTTAATCAGCAGGGAGTTGCAAACGGTACGTTATCTCATTAACCCTCCTCAGGACTTTAAACGGCCCCACAAACCACTGGCTCAGCTTCCGGCAGGTTAAGCGGAGGGGCAGGTTCCGGGTGGAGAGCCAGACCCGGTCGACTGGAGAGAAAACAGGCGCCTCACTGAAGTGTGCCGACACACTGCCCACTGGAGACGAGTGTGCACAGCGTTCCAGATCTCTTCCAGATCTCTTCAGCGCACCGAAACCACTCGTCCCACCGCAGGGGCCTCGGTCTGGCCTCGGATGCCAATGTGCCAGGGCCGGCTGATACCCGAACATGCACTGGAAAGGAGTGAGGTTAGTGGAGGAGTGGCGGAGGGAATTCTGAGTGTACTCAGCCCAAGGTAGAAAATCTGCCCAGTAACACCTCAGGAACCTGCCCACTTCCTGATTGACCCTCTCCACCTGCCCATTAGCTTGAGGACGGTACCCGGAGGGTGAGACTGACTGTGACCCCCAGGCATTCCATGAACGCTTTCCATATGCGTGAGGTGAACTGAGGACCACAGTCTGACACAATGTCCTCCGGGATCCCGTAGTGCCGGAAGACGTGATTAAAAAGAGCCTCCATGGTTTGATGGGAGCCCAGGCAGAGGAAGGAGGCGACAAGCTTTTGAAAACCAGTCCACAACGACGAGAATGGTGGTGTTCCCCTGGGAGGGGGAGGGTCAGTGACAAAGTCCACCGAGAGGTGAGACCAGGGTCTTTGTGGAACCGGCAGGGTAAGGAGCTTTCCATAAGGGGAGGTGTCTGGGTGTCTTAGACTGGGCAGCAGATGGAGCAGGAAGAGACATAAACCTGGACGTCCCTAGCCAAGGTTGGCCACCAGTACTTCTCAGTCAGGCAGGCGATGGTACGGCCTATCCCAGGATGACCCGACACAGGCGCCGTGTGCACCCAGGAAAGGAGGCAGTCACGCACACCCCGTGGGCACGTGGGCGCAGTTCTCCGGACACTGTTCAGGTGCGGGACCGTACGCTGGCGCGATGATACGGAATGTAGGGATGATGGGGTCTCCTCTTCATGCGTCTCCCTCTGCCTGGATTGGAGCAGGGTGAATTCTCTGGCTTGTCACCTCCTCGCATATTAGTGGATAGAGGGCAGGTCGGGGAGAAATGACCCCTTTCTCCACCATAGGAGCAGAGGTCCAGATTCCTCCTTCTCCTACGCTCTGCCTTGGGCAAACGTGCAGAGCCCACCTCCATCGGTTCTGGCCACAGAGCAGGTGTAGCCATGGGCTCTGAATTCAGCGCAAGTCTTCGTCCGGACCACAGGAGGTTCTCCAACCGGAACGCCATGCTGATGAGCTGGTCAAGTGACAGGTTGTCATCACGGCAGGCTAACTCCATCTGTACCTCCTCCTGCAGTCCGCTGCGGAACACGGTGACCAGAGCCGACTTGTTCCATCCGATGGAGGCCGCAATGGTCCGGGAACTCCAGGGCGAACTCCGAGGCGGTCCTAGATCCCTGGCTTAATAGGAGGTTGAAGCGCTCGTAGGACTCGACCTCGGGTCCGCCCGTTTCCCAAACCGCGGCACCACAGTCCAGGGCCCGTCCGGTCAGTGCCGAGATAACTGTGGCAACCCTGTCTCTCCCGGAGACAGCCTCGCGTAGCGAGCGAGGTACAGGTCACATTGCAGAAGGAATTCCTTGCATCTCGCTAGGCGCGCCGTCAAAGCGCTCCGGGAGGGACAGGGGTATTCCGCGGACCATCTCAGATGGAACGGAGGCAGGTAGTGGTGGTGTGGGGGCTGGTGCCGGAACAAGTGCTGGAGACTGGAGGGACTGCTCTTTCCCCTTCAACCGCAGGATGGTTGCCAGCACGCTGTCCACGGCGCTGCCGAGTCTGGAGAGACAGTCCTCGTGATGTTGGACTGTCTCTACGATGGTCGCCAGCTCATTCTTTCCCGCTGTCTCCATTTTTATGGGTTGATTATTCTGTCACGTTGTATAATGATTTGAAAACAGGCGCAGGAATACGTATTAGGGGTTTTATTACTTCACCCAACACAAACACGTATATATATACAAAAGGCGATGTAACCAAAACAAAGAGCGAGGCGTAACCTCTACACAATACACGGGATGAGACCCGTAAACAACAAGAGCATAATACACGGTACTCACGAGACCAACAGACAATAATGGACAAGGACAATGGGGAACAGAGAGCACATATATACACATACTACTCAGGGGGAATGGGAACCAGGTGTGCCTAATGAGAAAAGACAGTCCGGGGTTGGTGGTAATGATCCATGTCAGTGAGGCCTAAAAAAAAAAAGCCTGTGATGTAGACCTCCGGAACTGGTGAACGGAATGAGCAGCGGTACCGGAGGAATCCGTGACAGATGACTTGCGGAGCCCTTTATATCCGTGTCAAATCATATCTCCTCCTACTGACGTTACAACATTATTGCGTTAGGTTTGTGTTTCATAATTGTTTCCTTTATGATGGTGATCGGGACCTGTTAGTGATAGTTTTGGGATAACTGCACTGGGATTTTTTATTTTGTACAAAAAATGTGTTGAAACGTTTTCACCCGTACTCCCAAATGAGCCATATTCCTGGTATGTTGAGTTACTTTGATTGCTAGCATGAATATGAGGCTGCTGAAGGGCCATAATATGGCCATAAATGGGTGTGTCCCAAGGTGCACCCTGTGTCCTTTTATAGGGCCCTATGGGGCTCTAGTCAATAGTAGTTCTCTCTCTGGGCCTGTAATAACACTCTCCCTCTCTCTCTGCTCCGGGTCTGTAATGACACTCTCTCTCCCTCTCTGCTCTGGGTCTGTAATGACACTCTCCCTCTCTCTCTGCTCTGGGTCTGTAATGACACTCTCTCTCTCTCTGGGTCTGTAATGACACTCTCCCTCTCTCTCTGCTCTGGGTCTGTAATGACACTCTCCCTCTCTCTGGGCCTGTAATGGCACTCTCCCTCTCTCTCTGGGCCTGTAATGACACTCTCCCTCTCTCTCTGGGCCTGTAATGACACTCTCCCTCTCTCTCTGGGTCTGTAATGACACTCTCTCTCTCTCTGCTCTGGGTCTGTATGACACTCTCCCTCTCTCTCTGGGCCTGTAAGACACTCTCCCTCTCTCTCTGGGCCTGTAATGACACTCTCCCTCTCTCTGCTCCGGGCCTGTAATGACACTCTCCCTCTCTCTCTGCTCCGGGTCTGTAATGACACTCTCCCTCTCTCTCTGGGCCTGTAATGACACTCTCCCTCTCCCTCTCTCTCTGGGCCTGTAATGACACTCTCCCTCTCTCTCTGGGCCTGTAAGGACACTCTCCCTCTCTCTCTGGGCCTGTAATGACACTCTCCCTCTCTCTGGGCCTGTAATGACACTCTCCCCTCTCTCTCTGGGCCTGTAATGACCTCTCCCTCTCTCTGCTCTGGGCCTGTAAGACACTCTCCCCTCTCTCTCTGGGCCTGTAATTACACTCTCCCCTCTCTCTCTGGGCCTGTAATGACACTCTCCCTCTCTCTGGGCCTGTAATGACACTCTCCCTCTCTCTCCGGGCCTGTAATGACACTCTCCCTCTCTCTGGGCCTGTAATGACACTCTCCCCTCTCTCTGGGCCTGTAATGACACTCTCCCTCTCTCTGGACCTGTAATGACACTCTCCCTCTCTCTGGGCCTGTAATGACACTCTCCCTCTCTCTGGGCCTGTAATGACACTCTCCCTCTCTCTGGGCCTGTAATGACACTCTCCCTCTCTCTCTGGGCCTGTAATGACACTCTCCCTCTCTCTGGGCCTGTAATGACACTCTCCCTCTCTCTGGGCCTATAATGACACTCTCCCTCTCTCTCTGGGCCTGTAATGACACTCTCCCTCTCTCTGGGCCTGTAATGACACTCTCCCTCTCTCTGGGCCTGTAATGACACTCTCCCTCTCTCTGGACCTGTAATGACACTCTCCCTCTCTCTGGGCCTGTAATGACACTCTCCCTCTCTCTGGACCTGTAATGACACTCTCCCTCTCTCTCTGGGCCTGTAATGACACTCTCCCTCTCTCTCTGGGCCTGTAATGACACTCTCCCCTCTCTCTGCTCCGGGCCTGTAATGACACTCTCCCTCTCTCTCTGCTCTGGGTCTGTAAGACACTCTCCCTCTCTCTGGGCCTGTAATGACACTCTCCCTCTCTCTGGGCCTGTAATGACACTCTCCCTCTCTCTGGACCTGTAATGACACTCTCCCTCTCTCTGCTCCGGGCCTGTAATGACACTCTCCCTCTCTCTCTGCTCTGGGTCTGTAATGACACTCTCCCTCTCTCTGGGCCTGTAATAACACTCTCCCTCTCTCTGGGCCTGTAATGACACTCTCCCTCTCTCTGGACCTGTAATGACACTCTCCCTCTCTCTCTGCTCCGGGCCTGTAATGACACTCTCCCTCTCTCTCTGCTCTGGGTCTGTAATGACACTCTCCCTCTCTCTGGGCCTGTAATGACACTCTCCCTCTCTCTGGGCCTGTAATGACACTCTCCCTCTCTCTGGACCTGTAATGACACTCTCCCTCTCTCTCTGCTCTGGGCCTGTAATGACACTCTCCCTCTCTCTCTGCTCTGGGCCTGTAATGACACTCTCCCTCTCTCCCTCTCTCTGGGCCTGTTAGGACACTCTCCCTCTCTCTCTGGGCCTGTAAGGACACTCTCCCTCTCTGCTCAGGGGCTGTAATGACACTCTCCCTCTCCCTCTCTCTCTGGGCCTGTAATGACACTCTCCCTCTCTCTCTGGGCCTGTAATGACACTCTGCCCCTCTCTCTCTCTCCATCCGCATATAAACAGGTGTACATGATGGCGAGTATGTTCCCTCTCCTCCCTGAATGGAGGACATGGTGTAAAACTGGTCTCTGCTGATAAAATGTGACAGTGTAGTGACCTTTTCAGTTCCCTTCTGGTCTAAACCTCAGATAAAAAAAGAAAACATTTACAAATCCAACACCAGGAAATGAACCTCGACAACACTCTTGGCGGGGAGCAGCTTTGAGTCTGTAGCAAACGCCCCACGATACGTCCCAAACGGCACCCCTATTCCCTACATAGTGCACTGGGCCCTGGTCAAAAGTAGTGCACTATGTAGGGAATAGGATGCCATTGGGGGCGCGGATCACACAACGCTGTATTTTCCAAAACAAACGCTGAGACAGAGAGAAGAGGCTGTAGGGTTGATAGGCACTCACTCATTGTAATCACAAATTCCTCTTCTGATGAATTAAACATTTGTGGTTTTGATTAGTAGGGTGCTAACCCTGCCTGGTTTCATTTGTTAAAAAAACTCCTGGCTGCAATTTTAGTTAATCATCTATTCAAGTCAGTGAGAAGACTTCATTAACAACTTCTGCTTAAGCTCATCAAATATGAGGACAGATATCGGTGACACTACAGTGGATACGCACTGTACAGATATACAGTAGGTAACACTACAGAGGACAGATATAGGTAACACTACAGAGGACAGATATGGGTAACACTACAGAGGACAGATATAGGTAACACTACAGAGGACAGATATCGGTAACACTACAGAGGACAGATATAGGTAACACTACAGAGGACAGATATAGGTAACACTACAGAGGACAGATATAGGTAACACTACAGAGGACAGATATAGGTAACACTACAGAGGACAGATATAGGTAACACCACAGAGGACAGATATAGGTAACACTACAGAGGACAGATATAGGTAACACTACAGAGGACATATATAGGTAACACTACAGAGGACACACTGTACATACATTTGATATCACTCACTGGGGGAAAGATATCACTCACTGGGGGAAATATATCACTCACTGGGGGAAAGATATCACTCACTGGGGGAAATATATCACTCACTGGGGGAAAGATATCACTCACTGGGGGATAGATATCACTCACTGTGGAAATAAATCACTCACTGGGGGAAAGATATCACTCACTGGGGGAAAGATATCACTCACTGTGGAAATAAATCACTCACTGGGGGAAAGATATCACTCACTGGGGGAAAGATATCACTCACTGGGGGAAAGGTATCACTCACTCAGACAATAACTACCCTTCAGGTTTTTACCTTCTTGTTGTCACTTACAATAATGATAAATTGACAGAGGTATTAAGCATATATTATTGCTGTATCGGAAATAATGTACAATGTAACTTATGACAGTAGCCTATGCGACCTGCATTAACAACACAGTTTATTGACCGTTATAAGCCCAGAGAGAGAGAGAGAGAGAGAGAGAGAGAGAGAGAGAGAGAGAGAGAGAGAGAGAGCGAGAGAGAGAGAGAGAGACCATTATACGTCCATAGAGAGAGAGACCATTATGAATCCATAGAGAGAGAGAGAGAGAGAGAGAGAGGGGAGA